>NC_047659.1:136727258-136744758 GCF_011762505.2 Arvicanthis niloticus
CATCTTCAGCTGCATAAGACCTTCTGGCCAGGCCTGTAACCCCAGCTATAGGGAAGCTGAGGTAGGAAGAATTCAAGTTCAAGGACAGCTTGGGCAGTTAGAGGGCTGGAGAGTTGGCTCGGCAGTTAAGAGCGCTTTATTTTGCAGAGGATCCTGGTTCAATTCCCAGTGCTTACATGTTGGCTCACAACCATCTATAACTCTGGGTCTAGGGGACACAACACCCTCTTATGAAGTTTTGAGGCTTCAGTTATGTAGGTGATATACATCCACACAGACAAAATAAATAAATCTAAAAATAAAAACGTAAACAAATGTTAGGGCTGAGCAAGATGGTTCGGTGGGTAAAGGCTTTGTTGCAAACCTTGAGGAGCTGCATTCAGCCTCCGAGACCCCTATGGTGGAAAGAAAACTGATTCTCACAGGTTGTCCTCCGACTTTCACACGCCCCCTGTGGCATGCCTGCACCCTCCACACAAATAAATAAATGCAACTTTTAAAAGTTAAAAGAAAAAACCCAACAACAAAATGGGTTGGAGTTGGCCTTAAGGTCCCTCTTTAGCACCAAAACCTAAGCTATCACTGGGGTGGGTGGGAGGTAACAGAGCGTCCATACACGAAAAGCCACCCCCTTGCAGGACGCCTGCCCATGCAGATGTTGTGCACACGGCCCGGCTGGGTAGACACTGGCTTCTGGGGGCAGAGCAGAGCAGGCGGGCATCTTTTAAGCTTTCTCAGGATCATCCACTGGCTGATGTCAGGCAACAGCGGGCGGAAGCGCCCACTAGTGGTGACTCTGTGTACCGCACCTGCCGTGGCCCTTCGGGCGTGTGTGTGTGTGTGTGTGTGTGTGTGTGTGTGTGTGTGTGTGTGTTTCTAAAATGGGGACCTCAAACCACTGCCGGTGAGCCCACTGTTTGCCTGTGAAATAGGTGGGGACTTAGAGACTGGGCCGACGCTGACGGAATGCACAGAAGCCGTGTGTGGTTTGCCTTGGTCAACCAAGAACAGGAAAGGGTTACAGAGGCAGGAACAGAATGGACAAAGGTTAGTGGCAAGCTTTCTTACCCACTCCTGTTGTCATCTGTATTTGAATCCTGCAGAGGCTGAGGCGTTGAAGGCTTAGCCCCACCCTGGAGTGAGGATGTGGGTTGGGGCAGTGTTAATGGGCCTTAGCTGGACATCACTGGAGCTAACGCTGGGACCCTGGGAGTTCAAGCTGACTGGGATCTTAGGAGCTGGAGCTGTTAGGGGAAATGGGAGCTGCGGGCATGCCTCCTCCTTTTTCTGATTCTGCATCCCTTAGTCTCCCCCCCACCCCTGTCCCTGGCCAAAATTTATTTATTTTGTATATATGAGTACACTGTGGGTGCCTTCAGACACCAGAAGAGAGCATCAGATCCCATTATAGATGGTTGTGAGCTACCATGTGATTGCTGGGAATTGAACTCAGGACCTCTGGTAGAACAGTCAGTGCTCTTAACCGCTGAGCCATCTCTCCATCCCATCCCTACAGTCTTGGGTACCTTTCCTTTGTAGGGTTTTTCTGCCACAATGCTTCAGCCTGGCCTCAGGACCATAACAACGGAGATGCTGACCTGGGACAGGATCTCTGAAATGGTGACACAACAGAAATTTTTTCTCCTGTTGGCTAATTTCATTTGTGTCTCTACATATTTTAAAGACTTTTTTAGATTTAGATTTTTTTTTATGTGTGTAGGTGTGTGACAGCATGATTGTCTGACCACTGTGTATGCAGTGCCTGCAGAGGCCACAAGAGGGCATCATATCACCTGGAAATGGAGTTACAGATGGTTGAGAGCTGGGAACTGAGGCAGATTTGCTAAAGAGCAGGCAGGGCTCTTATCCCTGAGAGCATGTCAATGTTCGGGGCTTTTCTACACACACCCTAGCTCTGAAATAATGACATAGAGACGTGGTATATCCATTAACGAGCCTCTTGTGTTAGAGCAGGGGTCTCATCGATTCTAACCTGACCATGGTGGTCTGGTTATTTCCCAGCCGTGTGGCATCACCTGCCATCCCAGTCATGCTCTAGATGTTGTTGCTCCACCTGTCCTCTCCTGGTGACCCTCATGGTGAATTCTCATGGTGCTTGCTTCTCTTTCTGGGATCAGAAGTCCCACCTTCTCCTCTCCTGCCCAGCTATTGGCTACTCAGCGCTTTATTAGCCAATCAGAGATGATGAAAAATAATTTATACAACATTGAGACAGGAGATGCCTGACAATGCCAATGTCCGGACTGCAACCAGATCCCTCCAGCTCCGTATGTCTCTATATTATTGACCCTCAGGTGGCACAGGTTAGCCTCAAACTCTCTCTGTAGCCCAGGATGACCCCAGAACTCCTGGTCCCCCTGTCTTTGTCCCTTATGCGCCACCTTGGAAGCCGACTCTCTCCTTCCACACTCGATCCTAGGATTAAACTGTGGCCCTCAGGCTACTGCAACTTTCACCTGCTAAGTCACATGACCACCACCCTCTGGTCCGTGTTTCCCTCAAGCATTTTGTCACAGTGATGGAACACTGATGTGAAGGTCTTCTGTCTTCTGCTGGACAAAGGCTGTAGCCTCTGTCCTGGTGCCACGCCTGGATTTAAGGAAGGTCCAGTATCTTCCATTTCTACGCTACTGGGGAAGCCCGTTGTCATGTTAGAAGCATGTTCTGGGAGACGGGGAGCACAGGTCACACGGGGAGGACACCAGGAGAGCCGATGTGAACCATTTACTAAGGTTCCATAGGGGGAGAGCACATGGGGAGGGAGCAGCTCCCTGGGACATTCAGGAATAGAGGGCTGCAGTCACAGACATGCCACTTACCTATCTGTCAGCCCCGTGGGCCACCCGAGTCAATGGCTGCACTCAGGGACGAAGAAGCCACTTTGTAGATGTCCCAGTGGGCACTTGGCCCCACCACACCCACGTTTTGAGACCCATGGGACCCTAGAAGGGTAAAACGGTGTGGTTTTCCTTATTACTCCCCAACCACTGAGACAGGCTTACTCTGTCTTCTAGGCTGGTCCCAAACTCGTTATGTAGCTGAGGCTGGCACCCTCTTCTGTCTCAGTCTGCTGAGTACTGGGTTTGAGCACTCAAGCGATGAGCTAGGCTAAAATAGAGGCTCACTGGGCTTTGGGGTGAACTTCCTGGTCCCAGTCCACATGGTTCCAACTTTCTTATGTCTCTCATTTTGAGCAGAAGCTTCTACCTACCCCCAACTACGGCAGATTCTCACCTCAGTGTTTTTTCTTCAGTTAACATGAGATCGTAGAGGGGGCTGGACAGACAGCTCGGTGCTTAAGTGTGATGGTCTATGTATGCTTGGCCCAGGGAGTGGCACTATTAAAAGGTGTGGTCTTGGAGTGGGTGTGTCACTGTGGGTGTGGCTTTAGATTCTCATCCTAGCTGTGTGGAACTCAGTATTCTGCTAGCAGCCTTCAGATGAAGATGTAGAACCCTCAGCTCCTCCTGCACCATGCCTGCCTGGATGGTACCATGTTCCCACCTTGATGATAATGGACTGAACCTCTGAACCTGTAAGCCATCCCCAATTAAATGTTGTCCTTATAAGAGTTGCCTTGGTCATGGTGTCTGCTCACAGCAGTAAAACCCTAACTAAGACCTTAAGAGCACTGGCTGCTTTTCCAGAAGACCTAGGTTCGATTCCCAGCAACCATATGGTAACTCACAACTATCTGTAACTCTAGCTGCAGGGAATTTCACACCCTCTTCTGGCCTCTGCAGACGCCAGGCACACAGACAAACATGCAGGCAAAACACCCACATGCATTATAAAAATAAAAAGAACAATAGAATGTAGAGATAATTCTAGACGGTTGCTACCCAGTACAGTGGTCGCCAGCACAGGAGAGAACTTAAATATTAAAATTCAAGCCAGTTGTGGTGGCTCACACCTGCCATCCAGTGGAGGCAAAGGGGGTCAAGGCTGGCCAGGGCCACATGAGACTGTCTCAAAATAAACAAGAATGCAGTAAAAATGTTCTCAGTGGCAGCAGCCAGGTCCCAGGTGCTTGGGAGCCACATGCGGCTGCCGTGACACACAGGGAGAGGCTGTTCTAGGCATACCAGAAAGTTCTGTCAGACAGCCCTGCCCCATTCCTTTCCCACAAAGCCACCCCATCCTTTTACATTCTCTGCAGGGACCACACCCCTGTGACGTCACCGGCGCTGGTGCGTGTCCACCTGTCTCTGAGTCTTTGCAAATGAACTGGTATTTCTAGGCCAGAGATAGCAAAAGATATTATTTTTTTTTTAAGTCAGGGTTTTGCTATTGTAGCTCAGGCTGGTCTTGAACTCAGAGAGTGCAGGTATTTAAGCTGTGAGCCACCATGTGCTGAAACCTTGAACTCATTCTTCTGTGACCACCTCCTGGGGTCACGGGCCCACATCGCCATGCCCGGTGCTTGTGGAGTTACTTAACAAGGTCATTTCTCTCTCATGCTTTGTGTGAGGCTGCAAACTTGCTATGACATAGGCGCCTACGATCAGTCATTCTCCAGTGAGTACTTTAGAGGAAAAGAACTGTGTCATGGCAGGGATGGTGGCACAGGAAGATGTGGACACTACGCAGGAGACAAGGACCCCAGATCTTCTCAGAAGACCCTGGAAGGAGGTGAGAGGCAGGCTGGACTCTGTGACAAGATGGTTTCCTCATGGAACATTGTGTTTGTTCTCTACTAAATCCAGTGGAGGGTTGCATGTTCGTTCTCTCTCTCTCTCTCTCTCTCTCTCTCTCTCTCTCTCTCTCACACACACACACACACACACACACACACATTTTATCTTTTGACTAGGGTCTCACTATGTAGCTAAGGCTGGTCTTGACAACCCAAAGCAATTCCCCTGTCTCAGCTACAAATAGCCACTGAAAGGAACAAACATATCCAAGCAACAGACAAAAGCCACTGTGCTCGCTGTATCAGGGAATCGTGATGGTCTCTTCTCCAGTACAGTCCTGAGCATGACCGATTCCCACCAGGTCCTCCCTCACGTGACTTATGGGTGTCTCTCCCTCGCTGGCTTTTGCCACAGACCATACGCCACGGGAGCCTGAGAGGTCCCTTAGAAGTTCTGTCCTGTCTCCTGTCTCCTTTTCCCCATAGCAGCCAGTTATGTTTGTCCCCGATGGTCGGCAAAGCTGTTTGCAATATGGCCTCCAATACAACGCTGCAGAGGTGCAGCCTTTGCCTGGTCTAGACTTACAGGCTGTACCTCTCCCTACCCCTAACTGCATCACTCGACATTCAGATCCCCCGGCGTCTTCCCTGCGTCGTATGTCTCTAGCATCCGAACCACTTTAAAAAAGTTTGATGAGCGACCACATGAGGGTTGAGAGACTCTTTCCATCCCTTGGTCAGCTGTATTTCTTGTGGTATGTTCATGTCCTGTGAGTCCGATACCCACAGCCCCAAGCTCTCCACAGAAAATCACCCAGTTGGTTTCCACTCAAAAGACACTCGAGTTACTCCTGCAGTCCCAAGACCTGCCACGAGATGGCAGCATACACACAGGCAAGTTTCACAGATAGCTGGTATGCCAAGGAGGCGGTTCCGGGACTGAAGACTGTTGAACACATTGGGGAAACTGAGGCCTCAGATAGGAGGCCTGGTGTTTTCCCTTTCTGCTTATTTTCCATGGCTGGGAATGAAAGCAAGTGCTCTACACCCCAGCAAAGCTCAGGCATGGTGCAAGGGCTCTGGCCATCACCAGGTATGTGGGAGAAGCCATGAGGCACTGAGGACAGAGTGTTTCTCGTTGGCCTGCTGAGTAGGGTTTCTACGGCTTTGCCACTTTAAGCTCTGTGTGGGGCTGCAGGGAGATGAGTCACCTCCACCTGTCAGGAGAAGGCCAACAGGGCCCAGAGGCAGGACATCCCACATCCCCACGCTATAGCTGAAGGGCCACAGAAATGGCTGGAGGCCCCTTGTAAGGAGAGTCCCCATAGGAACAAATGCAGTTCCCCGACTCTTCTCCCCACCTGCTGTCCCATCTGTACTGAGTCACAGATGCTGCCTGCAGGCTGGGGGTGGGGAAGTAGGGGGCTCAGCTCCAGCCTCCTCCTCCTGCAGATGGGCTAAGTCCTCCCTCCCCCGAGTCTGGGGGCAGCAGAGTGTGTACAACCCATATTGGAAATGCCCGTGGCTTTAGCAACCACCACAGCCACGGTCACCGCACCAGAGAGGCCAGCTCAGGGACCCAAGTTTAGAGGAACAACTGGAAATCGGAAGTGCGGTGTGAAGTGTCTGGTTTTTTTTTTACACTTTAGGAGTGAATTCACTTAAAGGGACAGCTGGGCCTATGGAGCACAAGCCTGTGATCCCAGCTGCTCTGGAGGTTGACGTAGGAGGATCCTAAGTTCAAGGCCAGGCTGGGCAACTTGTCAAGACCCTGTCTCAAAAGAACAGAAAGAGGGCTGGGGTGTAGCTCTCTGGCAGAGCTGGAGCCAGCATGCCCAAGGCCGGGGTCTTCCAACTCCAGTATTCTCACTATAAAAGACAATAAAATCTCAAGCACGCCACAATAGTGTTGGGCTCACCCATTTCTGTGTTGATCTGGCCACACCAGGGACCTTGGCAGCCTAGGTTCCTTCAAACATGAGGCTGGGACAGAGAAAGGAGGAGCTGGGTCTGGATAGGGAAGGCTGGCTGTGCCAGCTGCCCAGGCCTGATGGGGGACCTCAGAGCCCTGAGGAAGGGCTGGCAGCCATGGTGACGTAGATGACAGGCATGGCTTATTGAGCAAGGAGCCCAGGGAGAACAAGGGTACAGTCCTCTGGCCTCCCTGCGGGACAGCTGGGTCAACCGTGGGTGGGTGAGCCCGGCAGGGAGGCTGCCATGAGTCCAGCTAGCCTAATCTGGAGGCCAGAGAGCCAAGCTCTCTGAGGAGGTGGAGTCTGGTCTCCAGGGCCTGAGTCACCCCTTGAGTCCCTGTGTGACCCAAGTCACCTTTCTCTAGACTCAAGTTTACTGTTAGAGCTGATTACAACCCCACAGCTTGGGAGACTTTCTCCACCACCATTTCTTGACTGTGTCGACCCTGAGCGACCACTAGATCTGCTGAGCACTGGTCTCCTTACCTGTGAATACAGACAGTGCGGCTCACTTCCCACAAATTACCAGGGGGATAAAATATGGCTCAGAGAGAGTGGGCACCTGGCTAAGGTCACACAGCAGATCCTTGAGGTACTGTATAACCCGCCCCAGGTCTTGCTGGGTCTCCCCCGAGTGCTGAAACGCCAGCAGGAAGCTAAGGCACAGAGCCAGTTTGCTTCAGGCCACACCCAGCCAAAACAGCCAGTAAAGAGAGAAGTCAGGCCATTGAGACGGCTCAGTGGTTTAAGGTACTTACTGCCAAGCCTGAAGACCTGAGTTCAATACCCAGGACCCACCTGACAGAAGGAGAGACCTGTGACAGACAGGCAGTGAACCCCAAGTTCTGACCTTCACATGCAAGTTGCAGTGCACAGTCACACAATAAATGAGATAGACAAACAGCCCCTCCAGGGAGGGGCTGACATGGGGGGTGGGTGGCAGGGACAGAAGGAAGAGTGGCCAGATGAGATGGGCTTTCAGGTCAGGAGTGTTGGGGGCTGGGGACCCAGGGAGTCTTGGAAGGCTTCCTGAAGGCAACCTGGGCTGAGACCCCAAGAAGGGGCCCCTGGAGCAGGGCTGAGGGAACAGGTAGTGTGCTCACTCACTGCCTTTCTGGAACCCAGTCTGAGGGGAAACTGAGGGAAGAAAGAACGGTGGCCTAGAGGCAGGGAATAGTCACCAGTGTTGGATAAGGGAGGGCCCCAGTGAAGCCCCAACGTCCCACTTTACAGCCAGGCCTGGCTGGGTGGCCCTGGGGATGTCACCACGCCTCTCTGGGCCCTGATCCCTTCCTGGCCCAAAGGCTGCTGGGAAGGCCAGAAAGCCGCAGGCAGGGCTAGTGTCTTATCCTTTCCCTCCCTGCCCCCCACCCCCAAGGGCACAGGGAGATGTCATTTCTCCAGCTCTTGGGGGCGGAGGTCACCCCAGCTCAGCAGATAACACTGAAGGTTGAGCAACACCCCGCCAGCTTGCCGGGGCCAGGGCTGGGGTCAATGGGTCGGGGGTCAGCCCCAAGCAGGTTGGCAGCTTCTGCTTGAGTGGCCCGGCTGGGAGTGGCGGAAGGGTGGGCCCCAAGAGTTGCCCTGGGCTTCCTCGAAAGGGTCTCACCCGGAGAGAGAGAGGCTGGTGGTCCGATCCTGGTGGCCATTCAAGTGCATGGAGGGTTTGCTTTCCCAGCTTGCAGGGTGACCGCTGGGCTGGCGGTGCGTCTACCATGCTCACACCGCGACCACCTGAGAAGCTCGCAGCCCCTGGGCAGGGCTGTGCGGGTCTTAGGAAGGCATCATACTGCTGGGGGGGGGGGTCCATTTGTCTCTGATACCCAGACACCACCACTACTACCAGTACCAACACTGTCCACGGAGGAAACTCAGAGAAGCGAAGTGACTCACCCACAGACACAGTGTGGCAGAACCCCCACCCCTGCCACCTTCACGGAGTGGCGCGCAGAGAGTGGCGCAGGCAGGTGCGGTGGGCGGGCCATACATAGGGTGGAGGGCTGGGATCAGGGGGACAGCGAGCATCCCCGGGGTGGGCGTGCACCGGGTGGAGAGTTCTGCTTCCCAGGAGTTGGGGTCCCAGGGGCGTGGGCAGCACCTGGGTGGGAGGGCGTGCCCCGCGTGGAAGGCTGTTCCCAGGGAGTTGAGGACTGGGGCCAGCGGGCAGGATCCGGGGGTTGGAGTCGTGCACAGGGAGGAACGATCTGTTTCCCAGGAGTTGGGGGCCCGGGACAGCGGACCGGAGCCGGGACGAGCCACCGCGTCCTCCAGCAGGGGGCGGGCGGCGGCCGCGCTCCTCCGTGTTCCCGAGGGGCGGGAAGGGGGCGGGCTGGCGTCACCCGCGTCCGTGGCGATCGCGGGGCTGGCGGGGCGCCCGGGACACCCGCTCAGTGTCCCGCGCGAGGACCCCCGCCGCGCCCCACTCCCCGCCGCGCCCTCTCACGCTCCCGCGGCCGGGCAATGACGCGCCCCGACCGGGGCGGCCGGGCGGCGGGGCGGCGGGGCGGCGGGGCGGCGGGAGGGGCCCGGGCGTGACGCAGCCGTTGCCAGGCGCCGCCTTATAAACCTCCCGCTCGGCCGCCGCCGCGCCGAGTCCGAGCCGCGCACGGGACCGGGACGCAGCGGAGCCCGCGGGCCCCGCGTTCATGCACCGCCTGCTGGCCTGGGACGCAGCATGCCTCCCGCCGCCGCCCGCCGCCTTTAGACCCATGGAAGTGGCCAACTTCTACTACGAGCCCGACTGCCTGGCCTACGGGGCCAAGGCGGCCCGCGCCGCGCCGCGCGCCCCCGCCGCCGAGCCGGCCATCGGCGAGCACGAGCGCGCCATCGACTTCAGCCCCTACCTGGAGCCGCTCGCGCCCGCCGCGGACTTCGCCGCACCCGCGCCCGCGCCCGCGCACCACGACTTCCTCTCCGACCTCTTCGCCGACGACTACGGCGCCAAGCCGAGCAAGAAGCCGGCCGACTACGGTTACGTGAGCCTCGGCCGCGCGGGCGCCAAGGCCCCGCCGCCCGCCTGCTTCCCGCCGCCGCCTCCCGCCGCGCTCAAGGCGGAGCCGGGCTTCGAACCCGCGGACTGCAAGCGCGCGGACGACGCGCCCGCCATGGCGGCCGGCTTCCCGTTCGCCCTGCGCGCTTACCTGGGCTACCAGGCGACGCCGAGCGGCAGCAGCGGCAGCCTGTCCACGTCGTCGTCGTCCAGCCCGCCCGGGACGCCGAGCCCCGCCGACGCCAAGGCCGCGCCCGCCGCCTGCTTCGCGGGGCCGCCGGCCGCGCCCGCCAAGGCCAAGGCCAAGAAGACGGTGGACAAGCTGAGCGACGAGTACAAGATGCGGCGCGAGCGCAACAACATCGCCGTACGCAAGAGCCGCGACAAGGCCAAGATGCGCAACCTGGAGACGCAGCACAAGGTGCTGGAGCTCACGGCGGAGAACGAGCGGCTGCAGAAGAAGGTGGAGCAGCTGTCGCGGGAGCTCAGCACCCTGCGGAACTTGTTCAAGCAGCTGCCCGAGCCGCTGCTGGCCTCGACGGGCCACTGCTAGCGCGGTGGGGGGTGGGGTGGGGTGGCGTAGGGGTCGCCGCGGCCACCCCTGGGCACCGTGCGCCCTGCCCCGCGCGCTCCGGTCCCCGCGCGCGCGCGCCCGGGCCACCGAGCGTGCACCGCGCGCACCTGCACCTGCACCGAAGGGGACACCGGGGACACCGCGCGCACGCACGCACCTGCACCGCGCACCGGGTTTCGGGACTTGATGCAATCCGGATCAAACGTGGCTGAGCGCGTGTGGACACGGGACTGACGCAACACACGTGTAACTGTCAGCCGGGCCCTGAGTAATCACTTAAAGATGTTCCTGCGGGGTTGTTGCTGTTGATGTTTTTGGTGTTTTTTTTTTGGTTTTTTTTTTTTTTTTTTGGTCTTATTATTTTTTTGTATTATATATATAAAAAAGTTCTATTTCTATGAGAAAAGAGGCGTATGTATATTTTGAGAACCTTTTCCGTTTCGAGCATTAAAGTGAAGACATTTTAATAAACTTTTTTGGAGACTGTTTAAAAGCCTTTTGGGGGCAGTAGTTGGCTTTTGAAAAAAAAATTTTTTTTTCTTCCCTCCCGACTTTGGATTTATGCGAGATTTTGTTTTTGTGTTTCTGGTGTGTAGGGGGCTGCAGGTTATTTTTGGGTTGTGTGTGGCGGTGGGTGGGGGTGTCGCATCTGGGTTTTTCTCTTCCCCTGGCAGATGGGGTGCCAGCCCCTCCCCCTAGGAGAGGGGGCAGAGTGCTGGGTCAGGAATTCAGGGTGACTCAGCACCCATGGGTGCTGGGGGGGCCTTGCTAGAAACCCTGCTTGGGACGGATGGGCGGCCCTCTGGGCTTGGTTTGAGTGTCAGGCTTGTGTTGAGGACCAGGTAGGCAGGGACTCTGTAGGAAAGGCTAGTCCAGACAGCCGGGTCAGGGCAGGTAAGTACCTCGCTCAAGGTACTGTGTGTTTGGTGATATGTAGGGGAGCCCACATGCCTGTCTGGTTTCTGTGTCCCAGTGTAGCTGGAAGAGAGACTGGGCCAAGAGAAGGGTGAAGGGGACAGTTACTACTCTGCTTTCCCTTTCTCACCAGTTTCTCTGCCCAGAAGGGACTAAGGGCCTCCCTTACCATGCTCAAAGTGGCTGAGCCAGGACTTGAACACAGGGCCAGCTCTCAAATTTGCCGGGGCAGCTCTGCTGCAGCCGGGCCGCATTAGTGAGAGTCGAGGGTGTCCAAGGAGTAGTGAATGCACTGTGTCCCGCCGTGCCTGGCACGCCAGAACTGTTACATAAGCGTTTGTTCTTGTTATTATTTTTGATGGGAGGCTCCTGGCATTTGGCTGTGTGAGTGTGGAGTGTCTGCCTGGGGCCAGCATTCTGCAAGCCCTGGGCCTGCCTGCATCTACTTCAAGCCTCGTGGAAGGTAGGCACTACTGTGCCCTTTGCTTTATGGATGTGGATAGCTTTGTGGCTGTCAGGTCCCTATGAGCACCCTGCTGTGAGGAATTCTGAGTAGCGGTAACAGCAGTTTGCTAAAGGCCTAAGGGAGCCTCTGATCTTAGGGGTGACCAGTGACACTGGCTGCCCAATGCTAAGGTAGCTTGAAGCCTGTACAGACCTTCAGACTCTTGGCTTCCATTCAGCTTCCTTCTAGGCCTAGACAGATGGACAGACACTTGACCTGGTGGGCCCCGGAGCCAAGGTCAATGCCGCCCCATGGCCCAGTGTCTTGGTGGCTTCTGTCTACACCAGTGGCTATTGATCTACTGCTCCAGGATTTAGAAGCCAAGCCTGGGCTGGACCTGGGAGATGGGGGAGGCTCTGCCTTTCCAGGGATGGGAAATGTTCATGCACCACTGCAGCCAGACTGGCTTGGTATCCATCTCTCAGCATAAGTAACTAGGAGGTCACAGAAGTGCCACTCCCACTGGAAGTGCATCTCCAGCAAGTTTGGGGTTGATTTGTAGTCCCTGTTCCTACCCCAAATCCTCCACCCTTCATGGCTGGTTCATTTCTTGGCTCCAAGATCAGGTACCCCTCCCCCAAGTAGAGTGGCAGTACAGACTGGAAAGGATGTGAACCCAGGCCCATCTGATAACTCCAGGATCAGGAAAAGCAGTGGTGGGTCAAAGGTCAAAGGCTTTGACTGCCACCAGTGTGGCCCACTGAAGCAGAGGCCACCGGTGGGGTGACACACTCCACGGATCAGATCACCGGTCTGCCAGGGACCAGCTGGACCACAAGCTTGGAGGCAGAACAGCAAGTCAGGGAGAGGGCAGCAGCCTGAAGGGTAATTGTGGGGTGAGGATGGTCTACAGAGCTGGTGTCTATCCAGGACTTTGTCACAGGTGGGCTGTTGGACCTTCCCGCTGCCAGGGCTGGTCGGCCATATTGGGTGGTTGTCACTGCTGAGCCTTGCTAGGACGAGGGGCAACCAGAGCCCTCCCCGTGCCTGCTCAGGATTGGAGCCTTCACATCTTCTCTCATCTTACTGTCTAACACAGCCACCCACAGCCTGGTGACTTTACCCAGGAGAAAAGTGGGTGTCAGGAAGGGAAGCTAGAGGCGGTGTTTGGTGTTGGGATCAGCTCGGCCTTGGCCTGAGCTTCTGCTAGAGGATTCTTCTGCCTGGCAAAGGGGCTCTGTGAGGGAAGTGACTGCTCTAAGTTTGCAAGACTGGGAAGGGTAAAAATTAGCATGGGAGCCTGAATCAGGGGGGACCATCCCCTACAACCTTCTGAAGAATGTCCCCTTCCCCCATGCCCAGCCCAGACTTGTTCGATCTTTTATCTCATGTAGACATTTATTTGCCTGGTTCCTTTTCATTTATGTGACAAACATTTATTGAGCACCAGCTACCTGCCAGCTCCATTGTTGGTGTTGGAGCTGGGTGGTGACAAAGATCGAGGTGACAATTAACAGGGAGAGAAGGACACTTAAATATCTCAGCCACTGGAACGACATAATGACAGGTGGGGACAAGTACTCTGAAGGAAGAAAATTGGGGCAGGGAAGGGTGGGAGGGATGAGAAGGTCCCTGAGGGCTTCTGAGAGGAGGTGTCTCTCTGGGGCCAGCCTAGGCTGAGTGGGGAGCCCAGGATACTGTGTGCGGCAGTCACCAAGCTGTGTGCTTTCCAAGCCCCTTGAGACTGGCCCTAGTTCCCACCTCTGGCAAAGAGGCAAAGTCACGGTTCTCAGGGCGGCTGAGCCAGGAGACTTTGACTTCCCAGTTCAGCGCAACCATTCACCTGCCCTCCTGTGACCTTAGACCTCCCCTTGGGGCTGACACACCTCCCCCTCCCTCCCTTATCCTATTCTGGATTACCTATGGACCTGCTGAGATGGAGGGGCCCCAGCAGCATCATCCCACCAACTACACCTATGGGGGTTCAGATGTTGCTATTGGCGTAGGTTTGGGGCAGGGTGGACAAAGCAGAGGAGGCAGAGAGCTGATGATCAAGCCCCTCCTGCATCCTCTGAGGCAATGGCCAGGAGCCCCATTTTGTGATGTGTGGGGACCCACAACACAACTCTTCACAGGACTTTCTTTGCTCAAAGAGCGGTGTGGCTTTTCTTTCTTTCTTTCTTTCTTTCTTTTTTTTTTTTTTTTTAAATACAAGATTATGGGGTAATTTAAAGGCCCAGGATTTGAAGGGGATTTAAACCAAGCTGGGATCTGGCAGGTGGAGGACACATTTACTATGGGTAAAAAGATGAGCAGGGTGTAAGTGTTGGAAAACACTATAAGCTTCCGTGCCAGACGACCAGTGTTGATGGAGTGATGGAGTTGGGTTTGAACCCAGGGCGGTTGGTGGGTTCAGACCCCTCCCTGCTAGCCTGGCCTTGCTATGGGGCTGACAACAGGCATACAACCTCTGACGGTAAAATGTACCCCAGGACTCTGTGGATTTGAGCTTTGTCTCCTGATGACTGGAGCCATCAAACTAGACGTTTGGCTTTTCTAGGCTTGCACTTCCTCATGGTGCACAAAGAGTCCATCAGGCCAACCTACCCCAAGCAAAGGCTTGCTGCAGGCCCCAGGTGAGGGGGATTTACCTGCTAGTAACAATGTAACAACAATAGAAACAATGTTGGGTGATATCTGGTAAGATGGTATTTGCCTATCCCAACACTAGGGAGGTAGAGGCAGAAAGGTCAGGAGTTCAAGGTTATCCTCTGCTACATAGGAAGTGTGAGGCTAGCCTGGGCTACATAAGACCCTGACTCAAACTCCTCACTCATCAAAAGGAATCCATAGCAAACTGGTATGGTCATTTAGACAGCAATAAGAGGCTTGAGAAAATAAGACTGAAAAGTGGTAGAATGTACCTGAGGATGGACCTTGGGGTCAGCAGGTGCAAAGGTCCTGAGGCAGGCTGGAGGGGTGGCAGTAAAGGCTAGAACTGACAGTGGAGTATGGAGGGTGGTGGATTCTTTCTGCAGGGCCTCTGAGGCTAGGGTGAGGCCAAGAGAGGCTGAGTGGGTGCCCCTGCCAGAGCCTGGCACCCACAGAATCCCTGATAAGTCTGGTGACGAACAAAACAGGCCCCTCAGCCCTGGAGGCTAGGCAAAGTGCAGTAGGTGAAGGAGCAGAGTGGCTGCCTGCCTGCCTGCCTGCCTGCCTGCGTGCCTGGCCCAGGAGAGCTGAGGGATTCGAGCCTGTGACCCAGGGCCTGAAGCCATTCGAGTTGAGCTGTGTGCCAGGCAGGAAAAGGGGCCAGGCTGGCCAGGAGGGACTGGATGTACAAAGGCTGAAAGCCAAGAAAGAGAAGTTCTCTGGGAAGCCATGACTGTGGGACAGAGGGCAGACGCCTGGGGGTGGGGGTGGGGTGGGGTGGGGGGACAACACTCCGTGCTACAGAAGGAAGCTGGGTCTCCTGTGGTCTCAGGACTGGAAGACAGGCTGGATGGAGGTTGAACTTCTACGAGGCATTTTGTTTTTACTTAATTTCCAGAGAATGTGGATCACTAATAAAAGAAAAAAGTCAAAGGCATTCACAGTTTTAATACCCAGAAATAAACCTGTTAACTCTTGCTGTGTGGCCTTAGATATGTTACTTTGCCTCTCTGTGACTCTGATTTATTGCTTAAGTGGGATAATAACTGACTGGCTTCACTGTGGGTAAGGAGGTAGTGAGGACTGAGTCAGTTTCACATGACATATTTCAAATGATCCTGTCCTAGTGCAGGGTGGGACTTAGCCATCGGCCTTGAGCAGTGCAGCAGAGTCCACTATGTCCAGTACATGTGAATTGGGCAAACAAGTGTTTCTTTTCCCTGGCTGTGACAAGAAGATAGCACATTCCTCAGTGTTTTGAAAAGCTTTGACAGGTTAGTTCATGCAGAGACCTCTGGAGATGGCATCTGTTAGCTTCTAGAATGTTCTTTCACAGATTTTCATCCCTCCCCCTTTCGTTGTAGCTAATGTTTGGTGTGCACACCTTCCCCCTTCTCCCTCAGCCATGAGACTGCCCAGGTCTGGAAACAGCTGCCTTGTGGAGAGACTATGTTCTCCCAGCTTCTCTTGCAGCTAGGAATGACCCCCCCCCCCCGAGCTGTGAGCACAAACTGTAGGAGGGGCTTCTGGAAACTTTTCTGCAGGATATCGTCCTTCTTCCTACATTCTGCCTGGAACTCAGAGGTTTCTAGAGCTGCAGAGACCATCTTGAACCCAGAGGCAACACTTCACGCATAGTAGCAAACCCAAAAGACGACGAAGGCATTTGAGTCCCGATGGCAGGCTGCGGCGTCTCACTGGTCCTTGCTGACCTAGCTCTGTGCTTCTTTATGTGAAGAAAAGAAATCCCTGTTCATTGAGACCTTTGCCATTCAGTTTCCTGTTACTGGCAAGCTGAATTCATTTCTGACATATTTGCCCAAATGGCACGGAGCTCACTGGGCCTCTTTGTCACCTGTGTTTCTCGGGGGTGGCCTAGTGCTTCCTTGTCTGGACTGTTCTGCTGACACCGTTCCCCTGAGAGGAGAAAAGGCCTCTGTTAGGTGAGGTGAAAGAATTGATTTAATTCATTTGAATTACAGAAGTCATGTGTGAAGGTGTCTGGTGTCTCCAGCTGGCTCTGGAGTCTCAGCACGCTTCAGGTCAGGCGTGACCCAGGCCTTTGGGCTGGGTAGAAACTTCTCAGCTGGCTTCAGCTGGCTTCAGATCCTGCTTTCCCACCAGAGTCCAGAAAGGGGGCCCAGAGTCGAGAGGTTCAGGCCCTGTTGTGGAACATGTTGTCAATTGTGCAAGGCCCAGATGTCACCTGGAATGACCTCTTTGCCCCAAGCCCCAGCCACCAGCACCTGCTCCCTGGGGATGCCAGGCTGTTAGGGCTGGAAGGCACCTTTGCCAGGCACAAGGGCCAGCCCACTGAGATCGCTGTGGGACAAGTCAGGAGGCCAGGGAGCTGGCCGGTTAAGTTATTATTTTTATAGCTGTCACCAGATCCTTGGCCCAGCCCTACAGCCCTGGCAGGGACAGAGGCAGCCTGGGAGGAGGAGGAATCCTCAGAGGCCTGGTAGCCAGGGCAGGGGCTGTGGAGAATCGAGCACTGGGGTGGGTCAGGGCCTGCTGGGACTGATGCTCAGATGCAACATGTCTTGCCTTCATCCCTGACCCCAGGCATATGCCATGAGGTTCTCACAGGCCATTCTAAGAACTGCATTGTGCCTGGCTTGAGTTCCCTTAGGCCCACTCCAAGGCCATGGATCACTTGTTTTACAGCTTCATCCTGTCTGGTCCATGTGGCCGTCTCCTCGTATGGATTCCTCTTCTTTAACCTACCATCCACACCTGCAGAGGCACTTAGTTGTCCCTGCTGGGGACCTCTAAGGGCCAAGCTAGTGCCCAAGAGTCCCTTCCTAACCTAGGTTATCAGTACTCTGGTTTTGTTGTTACGCCAGTATGCCATGTAGCCCAGGTTACCCCTAAAATGTTGATTTCCTTGCCTTTACTTCTTGAGTGCTGGGATTAGAGGCCTGCACTATGCCGGTTTCATGAGATGTTGGGGACTGAACCCTGGAGCTCGTACATGGTGGATGAGCCACATGCCCCGCCTCTGTATTGTGATTTCTGACAGCAAGAACTGGCTCACCCATTTCTGTGAATTGTATTAAAGGAATCCCATACTGTGATCCCCAAGACCAAATTGACATTTTCCTAAGTGGCAGTGTGTGGCTTATTAGTCCTTTTTATTGCTGAGTGGCCACTCATTTAATAGCTTGGGGACACATCCATCTAGGCTCTTTAGGGATGGCTGAGGTGGACACTGTACAAATAGGTGGTCCAAAGAGTGGACTTCAGGGTCACACCCCTGGGAAACATAGAAAATGAGGGATCTGTCTGAATTCCT
>NC_047659.1:138622258-138717258 GCF_011762505.2 Arvicanthis niloticus
GTGAGTCCATACGTGGGCCCTGCTGGTTCAAAGTTAGGGGGAGAAAACAGAGGATCCAGGGAAAGAAAAACAGAGAGAAAGCAGTAAAAACTCTGTCCCTTCCTACATTGTCCCCAAGTGCCATGCTTTAGAGGAACAAATGTTTTCGCAAGTCCCTAACAAGTCAGAGGAAAGATGGATGGCAGGTGCCTCAGCAGAAACAAAGAGAGGATGTGAGTGTAGCCATAAGCCAGAAGAAAACCCAGACCTGATGTGTAGGTGAAAGTAGCAAGCTTTAAGGAAAGGTCACATTCCCAGAGAAGTTCAGAGAAACTGAACCACACAGGACACAGAGCCAAGATTCCTCCAGACAACCTTCATTGATTCTGATTTGTTTTTTAATTGAGATTCACTTATTTTTATTTAATGCATGTGAGTGTTTTACCTACATGTGTGTATGTATACCGTGTGTGTCTGGTGCCTGCAGAAGTTAGAAGAGGCTGTGGGGGAACTCCTGGGTTTGGAATTACAGAAGTCTGTGAGCCACCATGAAGGTGCTGGGAACCGAACCAGGGTCCTCTGGAAGAGAAACAACTGCTCTTAACCACCGATCCTTCTCTCCAGGTCAATGTGGATTCCATTTTTAATGATCATAATTGTCAGAAAAGTTGTAAAGGTGAATAGAAAATTATAATGATTCCATCCAGGGGCAAATTATAATAGGTAGTTTGTTATAAAGTCCTGAAATTTTCCCTTGAGAAAATACATATATATTTGGAACCCAACATACCATGATACATACTTTTTCTTTCCTTATATGAGGACTTCTCTCTGTGTTGATAAATAAACATACATACATCCACTTCAACAGATGCCCAGAATTCCACTGTAACATTACCTAGACAGTCTGCCATCAGTTAGTGCCGGGGTCATGATCCCTATTTTATCATAAATAAAAACCTATGAACAGCCCCGACAATATCCCTTGTGCATGTTTCTTAGTTTATTAACAAGTGTCTTTATATATTTTTAATTATTTGAGAATTTCACACATCTTCTTAGCAAAGCAAGGCATAATATTAAAGACTTTGAAACAGTGTGAAATTTTCTTGTTAATTTGTATCAAGAATTCAAGAACACTGAAGCTAAACACAGAGGTGACCTGGCCCAAGAACACAGACTAGGGTAGAGCTGAGAAAATATGGTCCTGAGGTCAATCTGAGCTACCATCTGTTCTTGCTTGACCTATAAGCTAACAGACACACATGCATGCATGCATACATGTGATTGCATGTGTGTGTGCATGTGTATGTATGTATGGAAGCCCAAAGCTGAGGTCTACTGTCTTTCTTTATCACTTGTCATTTTATCACTTGTCATTTTTTGAGACAGGGCTTCTTGCTTAACCAGAAGCTAGCCAGTTCTATCCACAGCTTCCTCTGGGGTCCCCCTGTCCTTGCCTTTCTCCCAAGTTCTGGGATAGCAGGCAGCTGTCATGTCTGCTCGCTGTTTACATGGACTCTGGGGGTCAAGACTCTGGCCTTCGTACTTGCACAGCAAGCGGGTGATGCATTGAGACATCTTCCCATCCCTCAGTGGTTATCTGTTTGAATAATTTTAAAAAAATCAAAAGCCAGGCAAAGTGGCCCATGTGTGTAATCCCAACACTTACAAGGCTGTGACAGAGCAATTGTGCATGCTTAAGGCCAGCCTGAGCTACAGGGCCATCTACATTACAGAGCAAGACTCTGTCTCAAAACAAAACACCCACTATCATATATGACACAACAAATTGCCACAAAAGAGGGGGTTTATGCTTTATCATTTCTTTATGTGCATGGGTATAATGCTTGCATGCATGTCTATGCACCACACACGTGCCTGTTGCTCAGAGAGACCAGCACAGGGCATCAGATCATCTGAGACTAGAGTTACAGATGATTGTTAGCCACCATGTGGGTGCTAGAAATTGAACCTGGGTCCTCTGGAAGAGCAGCATAGGTGAGCCATATCTCTAGCCACACCAATAAAGTTTTATTTAAACTCAGCCATCCCCGGTTGTTTACATATTGAGTCTGTAGGGCTCAAACCTACAAGAGCAGCGTTGAGAAGACACGGCAAAGACAATATGGCTCTTGAAATAGAAAACAGTCATCACCCAGTCCAGCTACAGATAAAGGCTGTGGGCCCTTAGGCAAATGAAAACCCTGTTTCACTGTCAGGGCCTCTGCCAGGAAGATGTCCTAGAAGGGGTCAGGATTGGGAGACAGACAGCTCAGTTTTAAATCCCAGCTGAGTAACTCAACACCACTGGGCTCTAGACTGGTTGTTAGAAGTCTCCAATCTAAAGCATAAAGCAAAAAGAACCATCTGAGCACTGACAGCACTGCTGTTAGGATCATGGGATGTGGAAGTGTTTAATAAAAGTGCCCGGTACATGTCTACACATCTACGCGTGAATACATGTATAAACCTACACATCTGTACTTCTACACATGTATATACATATGCACCTACACATCTAAGCATGTATACAGGAATACACATACATATCTATATATCTGCCCATGAATCCATGTACATATACACATAAAAAGATATAGACATATCTACATCTACACATGTATACATGAATACATCTACACGTCCATACATTTACACATGTAAACACATATATACATATACATGTTTATACACTGACACATGTATATATGTATGCATCTACACATCTATACGTGTATACAGGTATACATATACACGTCTGCACAACTACACAAGTATATATCTACTCATTTATACATCTGCACATGTATAGACATATACATAAACACACCCATATGCATAAATGTCTACTCATCTACACATCTGTACATGTCTACACATCTAAACATATGCATATTTATGTATAAATACATCTACCCATCTAGACATCTGCAACTCTATACTTTTACACACTATATAGCTACACATCAACACATTTACAGATCTATTCATCTACACAACTATACACCTACCTATCTATACATCTGTCTATAAATCTACAGATCTAACATCTACAATCTATACACTACATATCTATACACTTACATATCTACATGTGTGTACATTTATCTATCTATCTATTGTCACTATCTGTCTCTGTACTTGTGTTTATCTGTATAATTGCACTGTTCTGGCTCTTTGGTTTTAGAACTGTCACTCACAGTTTGTTCTAGTTCTTAAATCCTGGTCTCTCCCTGGCCTTTCCCATTCTATCTTATCTTAGCCATTCTTGGTTACAGACTCAAATGGGGTCAATATTACCATAATGAGATTATGGCTGGTGAAGGCACCCAGCTGTTCTTGTTCTTCACCCATGGTTGAGATACTTCTTCGTTTATGGATTGACATATGAAGCATGTTGCAGGAGCTTACTTGTAGCTCTGGATCATGAGGGAGTACTGACAGGAGGCCATAGTAAAATGCACAACAGGGGAGGTTCCTGGCCTCACCTCAGCTCATCCACCCTCTTCACGAGTCACACTGGAAGTCACTCCTGCCCGGAAGACTCAGAACCGATTCCCTATCCAGTACCCAGATTAGCTCATGATGCTGTGCTGAGTCTCACAGCCTTCCATGTAAGATCATCTTCCTCATGGCCCATTCTGCATGGAGCTCTGGGTAAGGATGCACACAGTTTGTGGAGAAACCTGAAAAGGGAGGGTCTCTCCAGAAATGTACACAAAATCTCCTCAAATCATTGTTCACCAACTCGAGATCACTCTTGCTTATGTCCCAAAGCAGTCTTGCTCTTTCTTGCCATGCTTCACCCTGTCTCATCATAAATTAAGCCAATTTCTTCCTGAGAGTAAAGGCATCAATACCAATGTCCCTTCCCTGGGTCCTGGGCTCCAGACCCACATGGGACTCAGTAGGGGACAGAAAGGATGCCTAGTCCTGCAGTGACTGGTGTGCTGGGTATGTGGTGATACCAGGGTGGGGAACTCTCCCTTCTCAAAGGAGAAAGGGAGGAGGGAGTGGAGGGAAGAGCTATGTGAGGGAAAAGAGGAGAGAAAGGCTAATATTGGATGCAAAGTGAGTAAATAATTAAACTAATTTAAAAAATCGGGGACATAAAGTGTTCTGACACACACTCCACCCTTCCATCTATTCCCTCCTTCCTTTTAGCTTGGCTGTCACACCACAGGCACACTTTCCCGAGCATCCTTGCTGAAGAACACTCTGTTGTTGCTTTCTAAGATGGTCTCGGGGACTTTTCTTCATAGCACCAGAAAGAGAGAGAGGGAGAGAGAGAGAGAGATTAGAGAGAGAGAGAGAGAGAGAGAGAGAGAGAGAGAGACAAGAGAGAGAGAGAGAGAGAGAGAGAGAGAGAGAGAGAGAGAGAGAGAAAGAACAAAGAAACAAAGAAGGAAGGGAAGAAAGGGAGGAGGGAAAGAGGGAGGGAGAAAGGAAGAAAGAAAGAAACAAAGACAGACCACTACCATCCTGTCTGTGGTTCTGTTCAGTGTCTGCAGTGCTCTTCCCCACTGAAATGTGAGCGCCACATGGGAAGGGATTGACACACCTCACTCATCAGCATCCTTCATTTTTGTCCAGTGTCAAGACGAACACATGCTGCTCTCAAACTCTCACAATACTGTTCCTAAGAAGGGCCCCCACTCCCTCAGGAGGCTGAACTCTTTGTTCACCACACAGAACTCGTGATCCTCAGGTTTCTTTCTCCCCTTCACAGAAGCCACCTGCTGTCCAACCACACGCTCCTCTCCCTCTGCCCATGACCCAGTCTATTTCCTTCAGTCTCTAGTTGCAGACTCCATCCTCCCAGACACGTCCATGGTGCAGTTTCACCAGGAATCAGGAAGTAGCTTCCTGCTGCTCCTGGAGGCTTGCTTGCTATGCATTTCCCGCCACCTATCAACTCTGATTCATTGTTCTTGTATGACTGATGTCCCCGCCCAGCACAGTGTCTGGCTCATAGTAGGCACACAGCTGAATGTGTTCTCAACATACAAGTGAACAATTAAAATTTGCATATTGATATTTTAGTACTGTATTACTCCCAGCCATCCAAACAGCTCTCATCTTTTAACCCCGCCAACAAAGAGTAGGTTAGTCACTTTCCAACAGATAAAGCCTTACTGGAAAAGAAAGATTTAAGTGTGTGTGTGTGTGTGTGTGTGTGTGTGTGAGAGAGAGAGAGAGAGAGAGAGAGAGAGAGAGAGAGAGAGAGAGAGAGAGAACACAATGCTTAGCCATTGGCAAGAGAATAAACACAGTCTATAAATAAATATAATACAGAAAACATAAGAGCTGACTTCAGAAAACATGTGAGAATTCTACGGGGACTGTTATCCTTTCTCCGATTTTCCAAAATCAAAAATGTTAACTTCTCCTACGGGTTAAGCATATGGAAAAACAAGTTTTAAAGCTGATGACAGAGAAGGAGAAGGATGTGGATGCTGAGGTTTTAAAAGCAAGGTCGTCTGATGGTGCTTACCATCCTTACACACACCCTGCGTCTCAGCTAGTCCACTCCTGGGTACTCATTCTGCAGACACACCAGCAAGTGTGATATGTGACAGTTTCTAGGTTAGTGACAGCCGTACTGCCATGAAGATGGAGGATTTGGAAACTTCATAAACTGCCTCTGGATCCAAGACAGTCAGTGAATAAGTTGTATAGGACGTGTGTGTGTGTGTGTGTGTGTGTGTGTGTGTGTGTGTGTGCGCGCAAAGACAGATCTCTATTAACCGATGTGGAACGACCTCCGAGGGGGTGGGGTGGGGGGAAGACTGGGCTAACAGGTAAGCTGGTAGTGCGTGTACAATGAATGATCTAAGATGAGGGTGTGTGTGAGCACACGCACGTGTGGGCTTCAGTGTGTGCAATTGTTTCCATAGGCATAAACCAGTGTATTACTGAGTAGTTGGGGGTGGAGACACGCAAGAGACAGGGTGGAGGAAGGCTTATTTCTCTCAATCACTTTCATGCTTTATGAATTTAAACTGGACAACTGCATTGTCCATTTTAAATATTGGTTGGGAGACACAGGAGAGAGAGAGAGAGACAGAGAGAGACAGAGAGAGACAGAGACAGAGACAGAGACAGAGAGAGAATGACAGAGAGAGAACTAAACTGTTCCTGAGAACAGGCAGAGCAACTTCTGCTCCACAGACCCCTTCCTGCCCAGTGTTTATAACAACACAGGAAGAGAGGGGAGGTGAGCCCCAGCCTCTAGCCTCTACCATGACTCTCCCGGCTTCTCTGAGGATACTGCAGCCATGACCCAGCTTTGAGGACTCCCTAGCTGGAGCCTTAGGGCTCCAGTGCCAGAGCCTCATCTATCCAGTACCAAGAGGAGGAGCCTGCACCACCTCAGGCATCCAGAGAGAAGCCCACCCGGCTCTGCTTCCTCGTGTGTATCTAGTTGCAGCCCCTGCTCCTGCAGAGGGCTCTGCAGTGTTGATTGCCTTAGCAGTGACTGTCACAGATGACTTCCACAGGAAGGATTAGCCTGTCCTGAATATGTCAATCAGATATCAAAGATAAATGAAGTTTCAAAAAATAAAATGTACGATTTATTTTTTTCTAAAAAAAAAAAATAGTCTTTGGGAGACACCAGGATGCACTTTGAAAAATCTAAGGGAAATATGCTGAAGCCTGCTGTCCAACTTTAATTTTTCACCGATAACACTGGGGTAGGCTGCAGCCCAGCCAATAAATAAAGAGTCTCTATGCTTAATGGTCTCTGATTTCCATTTGCTATGATGGAGAGCCTCTCCCACAGATATGTATACCCCACACTCCAGCTCCATCTACTTCCTCCGCACGGGTCCCCAGGGTATTAATGAGATGGCACAGTATTTAGGATTTTACCCCAAGGACATGCTCACCCTCCATCGCTCCTGCAGTCCTGTGGGGCCAGAGAGTCCTCTGAGCTGCCTTGGGGTTGCTCGCTGGTTTGGACTTGGTGCTGTTTGGGGTTTTAATTCGCTTTACTAAAATTGCCTTTCATTCACTCGGTGACAGGTAGCTATTTGTTTTCTGGGTTCCATTTGACATTTATTGTTAGCGCCAAACACTAATAATAATAATTAGTGCCTTTTTAGAGTTGTCTAGGGCTTTCCCGCCATGGTATTGTTACGATAAAACACCCCGATGCTTTGCTGTATATAAGATAGTATGATGGTATTTAAATGTAACAAAGGGGTTTATTATACTCAGGCCAGATTGTAGTATCTCTGAGCCCCCCTCCCCTTGAGAGAGCCAAGACTTAATATCCTCTAAACTAGTCTGCAATGCTAATACCTGTCTATCTTTTTTAAAAAACGGGGAAAGAGTGTAGTGGGGAAACCACAGCCAGCCAGGCGTGTTTGGGCTTTTACTCAGAAACAAGTCAGAAGAGATACACCAGATGCTCTACAAGAGTGGCTCTCAACCTGTGGGTGGCGACTGCTTGGAGTTGAAGGATCCTTTCATGGGGTCACCTGAAACCACCGGAAAACACAGAGATTTACACTAGAAGTCATGATAGTAACAAAATTACAGTTATGAAGTAGCAAGGAAAATAATTTTATGGTTTGGAGGGGGCCACCACAACGGGAATATGTTAAAGGGTCGCCGCCTTAGGAAGGTTGAGAACCACTGCTCTAGGGGTAAGCTGCCTCAGACTGTGGCCTCTAGTAGGGTGAAAATATTTAAATGGCAAATAACTGGAATAAATATGTCACGTTTTATTTCCCTCTCCTGTGCTGGCCTCTGAGGGTTTTACAGCTGCACTTGGTTCAGGGCCGCACTGAACATTCTACCTGTAGAAAATGTTCAGTGACCCAGAAAGATATGCCGGGCAGCATTATTCTAGAACCACCATACTGACCCAGAACCTTAATCCTCAAAATGATACCCAAGAACCGGCAGTAATGTCGTGAGGTGGAATTGAGTGTAGAATCAGTTTCCCACATTCTCAGGCTTGGAAACAGAGTCCAGGTTCCCAGAAGAGACATTTGAAACATTGCAACAATCTAGAGCAGGAGTCAGAAAAGTCTCTACAAATGCCATTAACGAATGCTGCTATGGAAAGTCCTCCTCTGCTCTATTACTGCCTACAAAGCAGACATAGGCTTTTCTAAAAAAAAAAAAAAAAAAAAAAAAACAATGTATGCAAGCTTGTTCCAATAAAGCTTTATTTAAACAAAAAGTAACCAAGTCTTTTGACACTGTTTGCTGAGCTCTGCTCTAGGATATCATCCTTTGGGTATGTGTGTATGTCTCTTTTATTTCCTTCTGTTGATTCTTAGAGCAGAGAATCTGGGATGGAGCCTTTGGAGGCCTGTTTCTCTGGCACTTCTTTGTCAGCTGTCTCTGCTCGCTGTTGCTAAAGGAAATCCACCCAGGTTGGAAAAGAGGAAGCAAGTGTGAAGACCAGAGTTCAGATCCCAAGAACTCAAGTAAGGAAACCCACCTGTAATCCCAGCACAAGGAGGCAGATATGGGAGACCCCTGCAGCAAAACCAGGTAACAGGAATGGCTAGCTTGTCTCTGTGTTCATTACAAAATGTAGAGCAAAGAAGACATGTCACCCAACCTGTGGCCTCCATGTACACCCCACACACGAGCACATGTGCAAACAGCAGCACACATGTGAACATGCAAGCACCATTTATGTTTAGAAAACATAAAATCCCTTACAAACAGGAGGAAGCACAGGGAGGCTTCTGGCTACCTTCTCCCTTCATAAGGCATATTCCAGGGAGATCATTTGTGGACCAATCCCTGAGTCTGCCAAGATGTGCCAGGGTCAAATTCTAGTTCAGACATGCTCTTTATCCACCTGGGCCATTACACAATAGACCAGGGAAGAGGCAGACAGGCTCAAAGGTCTTGCCTGGGCTCAGCTACGGTTTCCCTGGCAGTAGGAAACTTTGCCCACATAAAAGAAAAGACACCTGTTCATGGTCAGGCGAGCCAACCCAGAAAGGGTGTGGCTCAGGCATACCATCACTGGGACTGCTCAGACAGATGCCAGTGCTGGTCATGGGACTGGGAAAAAGGACACTGTCTTCTTGTTTTGTTTTGCTTGAAGACCTAAAGTTAATTAAGAGAAGAGAGTACAGTTGTACTACCTGTGTGGTCCTCCATGTCAACTTTCATCAGTCTTCCCAGGTACCGGTCACACTCACTAACCAAAGGGACACTTCTCAAGGTGGCCCCTGTCACACTCAGCTCTTACAGGGCCTGTCACTGGCACACTCCTGGACAGGTCCTCTTCTCTCTTTGATTCACTCTCCAGTAAGGGCATCACAACAATGGCACCCAGCTTGCAAGAATCTGAACCGGTTGGGATAGAATCCAAACTACCTCCTGTACCCTCCAGAGGACCATCTGAGGTCCTTTGCCATTACCCCTTTTCATTCTCTGCCACCTACACTGTTCCTTGTACCATGACCAACACCTCACTTTAGTGTTTAAACTTGGCTCCTGTTGTCCCACCACTGTCCCCATCACATGGACCACAGTTTCCTTCCACCAGGTTGTCACCCCTTTGATTTATTGATGAACTGCTTATTAACTCGCTGTCTCTTCACCAGAACAGAGATCCGGGAAGGCTGCCTGCTGCAGGAAGGTCTATTTCCTGCACCCACTAAGCCACCGGCCACGGAAGCTCCACCCACATTTTGCTGAATGATGATGGCTAAGTCCAGAGCATCCCTTGGGTTTCACTCACAGACTTGACAGATTGGTAGAAATGCATGGATTTCTCCTTACTGTCTCTTAGCGTTGTTCTTAATCTCAAGGGTGCAAGAGTTACTCTTCATGATCATTTATTTATTTATTTTGGGTGTAGGGGTGTGTGTGTGTAGTGTATGTGTGTGGTGTGTGTGTTCAGGTATGTGTATATGTGTATGTAGGTGTGTGTGTGTGTGTATGTGGTGTGTGTATGTGTGTGATATGTGTATGTATGTGTAGATATATGTGTGTAGGTATATGTGTAGGTGTGTATGATATAGATGTGTGTGTGTGTGTGTGTGTGTGTGTGTGTGTGTCTATGAAAGTCAGAAGACAACTTGTGAGAGTCTCTTTTTCCACCACGTGGGGCCCAGGGATTGAACTTGGGTCACCAGGCTTGGCAGCAAGTGCCTTTACATGCTAAACCATATCTCTGGTCCCCAAAGTTACTCTTACAAAGTAATAAAGTGCATGTGCAGTTAAATATATAATAACGAATTAAGGGCCCAGAATGCAATGCAATCTTTCAAAGACATAGTAAATATATGATCACAGACCTTCATGCTAAGCTTTGACTGGGTAACTGGATTTTCTTCTCTTTCCAAGTCATCTCTAGGCTTTTCTCCTAAAGCCACCATTACTCAGGGTAGGGAAAAAGCAACATGATAGGGAGATAGCTCAGCTGGTAAAGAAAACAATCCGACTGGGATGCCGAAACCCAGAACCCGTGTGAAAGCACAGGGCCTGGAGCACACTCGGCATCCTGGAGAGGAGGCAGGGCGCGAACTGACACATAGGGCATTCTGGCCAGCGAAACTGGCAAATTGTTAAGCTATTATCCAGTGAAGAGACAAGTCTCAAAAAGCAGAGTAGAGTGGAGAGCTCCTGAGGAATGACCCTTAGTGTTGACCTGGGGGATGGGGGGTCCATGCAGTTGCACACACAGCCCCATGTGCTCCTACACAAACATGAGACAACAGTGGTAGGTTTACTATCAAATACATGACCATTCCTTTCCCTCCTCCTGCCTCCTTCCCTCTCCTTTCCTTCTTGCCTTCTGTTTCCTTCCTCCCTTCCTTCCTTCTTTCTTTCCTTCCTTCTTTTTTTTCTGTTGTTGACAATATCAAGAATCGAACTCCTGAAATGACAAAGCTGATCTGATTGCAAGAGGTGGACTGTGGCAGACACTGGGTGGCACCATCATCTGGGATGGCACCGTCATCTGGGGCAGTACCATCATCTGGGGCAGCATCATCTGGGGCAGCATCATCTGGGACAACATCATCTGGGCAGCACCATCATCTGGGGCAGCATCATCTGGGGCAGCATCATCTGGGCAGCACCATCATCTGGGGCAGCACCATCATCTGGGGCAGCACCATCATCTGGGGCAGCATCATCTGGGCAGCACCATCATCTGAGGCAGCATCATCTGGAGCAGCACCATCATCTGGGGCAGCAGCATCTGGGCCAGAAACATCTGGGGCAGCAGCATCTGGAGCAGCAGCATCTGGGGCAGCACCATCATCTGGGACAGCATCATCTGGGGCAGCATCATCTGGGGTAGCAGCATCATGAACACCAGCTGGGCCTGAGGCCTGACTTTTGGGGATAGGAAGAAAATTGCCACCTGCCAGCTGGGAGTTCTAACGCTTGAATCTCATGGCTGATTTATGGGCAATAGGAATATCATTCTCTCTTATCTCAACTCAAGACAATCCTCAAGGCTCATGTCAGCCCAGAGGCAGCCACGGGATCAAAGGGCACCGCCTGAGTGACATTCATGGCTGCCTTCTTGGTAGTAGAGTCCAGTTCCTGGGGAACTTGACTTAAATATCATTGAGTTAAATGACGTCCCCAAAGCACATGACATGAAAGACCTTATCTGTGGTGGGCTGTACCTCCTGACAGACTAAGAAAGTATGAGTTCCCACCAACTGAAATAATACTGCAATGACAGTCACACTTCTTACTCCTGAAAGTTTGTCTAACTGTAAACTAAGCACTTTCTACACCGTAATTCATTTTAGTGGCTCAACAAGTCCATTACTATCCACATTTTACCAAAAAGGAGAGGAGGCTTTGGGGAGGGAATTAACACTTTCCCAGGTCACATACCTCTCCATCACTCTCTCCTAGCCCATGCTCAGATGTGGCTTTAAAAGAGCGATATTGACTGTATATGTATATGATATATAGTTATAGGAATAGGCTTTATATGTGTGTGTGTGTGTGTGTGTGTGTGTGTGTGTGTGTGTGTGTGTGTGTGATATAGGTGTAGGATGTATATGTGAATGTGTATATATGTTAAAGAATGCTCCTTTTGCTTTCCCGTCCCATCAGCCAGTCTAAATGTGAGTACAGTTTTGTGTTACAGTGTTGGAACACCTCCTCCTTGTGATCATTGAAAAAAGAAAAAAACAAATCTCACCTCAAGTTATTTTGAGAAAGAATGAGGAACTCATTACTTAAAGTCATTAAAAAAAAAAAAAAGAAGAAGAAGAAGACAATAGCCATAAAATGGTGTCTTAGGTAGAATGTCTCTGAAGATCTGAATCCCATCATTGATCTCGTTTTGCCTTCACGGCTATGCTGGACTGAATTCCTACAGCAATGGGCAGATCAATATTCCTGCTATTTCATATAACTGGACATAGGGAATTTGGAGGAAGTAGGACTGGCCTCGTCTTCTGCATTGGCTGTGACCGAGATGGCAACCTTCAGTAAACACTTAGTGGCCATTTCCTGTGTTGTTCACTTAGTATTAGGCCCCCACCTTTAAGGTCTCAGAAGGTTTTAGGCTGATGTAATTGGGCTGGATGCCCCACCCGCAAACTGTTAATAGCTGGATCCCTGGCATTCTGAGGAGGTAGTGGACTCTTAAAGAACAGCAGGCTGGTTTGAGTTTCCATCTTTGGGGTTGTTGGAGGGGATCATGGGTTCCCTTCTCTCAACTCATGGCCACTAGGTAAAGAGTTTTGTCCTATCACAACCTTCGGCCATAGCTCCCTCTTCTCTCTACCATAGAGTCAAAGCAGCAGGGTCAACCCATCCTGAGTGATACCTTCACAGCTCAGCAGAAAGAAGACTTTCTCAGTACTGTCGATATTTCTCACAGCAATGGAACGCTGAAGAAAAACACAAACACATTTCTTCACGTACAGCTCAGGCCGAACGCCATATCACACATGTGACTCAAACTTTAGCCTTGGCCATGGTCTCCTCAGTATTTTGGTGGGAATCACAAATTATTATCCTACAATATTCTCTCTGTGTGTTTTAATAATTGATTCATATTATTTCTTAATTACGTGTGCGAGTGTATGCCTGTGGGGTCGGGGGTTGGGGGGCTCCTAAAGGGTAAAGAGGGGATTGCTAAACATACAGGAACTTCCAAACAGGTCTCAGGCAGTTTTGAAGAGCCACCTCAATGCTGAGACCCCCCTTTTGCTGCAGATGTTGTAACTGTTAGTACACTGTGACATTTCTAGTTAGTCCTGGGATTCACCAGTCTCTCTCACCTCCATAATGGCAAGAGGGCACCCACCGTGGCAGACTGTGCTGTGGAGTGCCTTTGAGACTCACGAGTGTCACTCCATGGATGTCGCCCCGTGTCCAGTCAGCCATGTTTACTCTCCCTTCATGCCCGCCGGTGGAGGCTCTTAAGAACAAGTCTGATTATTTTTACATGAAGGCAGATTCTCCTCACTCGCGTGATTTGAAAATTGTAAACTACAGCTTAATTCTGAGGGAGCCATCCGCCCTGACGGTGAAAATAATTAAAATGTAAATCTGTAGGGTGGGAAGGGAATACCTGAAAAACCGAGGAGACTGTTGATGCTATTATTGATTAATAATTATCCAATACTCACTTTAAGAAATAATTAGCCTTTGGGTTTTGATAGTCACCATTATCTTCATTAGATAATGGTAGAATGAAGACGGATGGATTCACAAGCAGATGAATTAGTGATTAAGGCAGCCCCGAAGCATCAGGCTGGGTCTTTATCAGGCAGTTTCCCACACCAGCCCCAGCCCATCGGTTAGCTGTCTAGATTTGGAGTGTGTTCAGAGGAGATTAACTCTTAGGGCAGTGATTTCATTGGGTGATAAAGTCTGGGGACTAAAATGGGGGAAAAAGACAAAGCCACCTTAACTCTCTTCAGGAGCACAGAGTCCCAGGAAGATGCTAGGAGACCGCCTTCCTAATGATGCCTCTAACACGCCCTCCTCTGACTTCAGCACACGCAGGGGGATTTTTCTAGGGAGCCTTTGAGGAGCGTAGACCTCTTCCTTCAGATTTGGTATGACAGTCTTGTGTGTTAAATAAATACCAATAAATTATTAAAACACATTGGTTGTATCGTAACACGGAGGCTTAACAATGTACCGTGTCAGCATGTATGGCTCTCACTCGGGGAAATTCTCCTCTCTTTAATTCAGGCATTGACACCCTGTGCCAGCACAAAGCCCTTTTTCATTCGAGATTGACACATGTCTAAAATCGCTTGGAGTTGGTGTTGTGCTCTTAATAGCTGAAATGGATTTCTACGCCACCTTGCATGAACAATGCCTCAGAAAAAAAAAATTTTTTTTTTCTTAGCCTGAGGGTTCAACTGGAGGATGGGGGAAACAAAATAAAGCGCTCTCTTACTCTGCCGCTGCTACTTCAAGTTGGGGGAATAATTACTCTGTTTGAGAGGAGCAGGGAGGGCTGGTCCTACCCCCTTGGAAAAACAGTACGTCTGGCAGCCCTTCACTTAGATCATTAAATTCGAGATGGGTGTTACATGAGGATCTGGGGGCACATCAGCAGAGCGGCTGTGTGTCTCATGGCGGGGCTGTGGAAGCCATCGCAAATCTCCGTTTCTGGAGGATTTACGCTCTGATTTTCTGCCTCCTCAATAATCACCCAGCCTCGATGACCTCTGCCCTCTGTCCCCCAGAATAAACATCCTCCAGTTCAGTCTCCATGAGTGCTTCTGTAGCTTTTTTCCTTGGCTACAAAAGATGCTTGCATGATTTTTCTTTTGAAAATATTTTACATATTTCTATTTCCCATGGGGTGTGAGTGGGGATAGGTGGAGCCCAGAGCCTCTGGGAATGCTGAGTCAGCACAGTCCTCTGACTGAGCTAGGCCTCTGTCTGTTTTTGTCTTGCGTTCTCACCAAGTTGCCCAGGCTGGCTTTGAACTATAACTCAGGCAACTCTTGAACATTCAGTCCTCCTGCCTCGGTCTACCCAGTGATTGGGTAATAAGCCTGTGCCATCAGGCCTGGCTGTATTCAATTAGTCAAGATGAAGAAAGCTATGAGCAGGGATTAGATGCTGCTGCTACATCATCATGCTCTGTCCCCACCCCACCTCCTGTGTGCATGTGCATGCCCGTGTACACGATATGCAAGCATGTGTGTATGATATGCAAGCATGTGTGTGTATATGTGTGCATATGTGAAATACAAGCATGTGTGTGTGTCGGTGTGCATATGTGATATGCAAGCATGTGTGTGTATCTGTGTACATATGTGATATGCAAGCATGTGTGTGTGTCTTTGTGCATATGTGATATGCAAGCATGTGTGTGTGATATGCAAGCATGTGTGTGTATCTGTGTGCATATGTGATATGCAAGCCTGTGTGTATATATGTGAGCATGTGTGATATGTAAGCCTGTGTATGCTAAGGTTTAGCAACCAGCAAACCCCAGTGGTCTTGCCTCCACCCACACAGTACAGTACTAGGGTTCCAGATATTCTGTGGGTTAGAGCTGAGGCCCCCATGCTTGCATCAGAAGCACTCTAGTCCACTGAAGCATCTCCCAGACCCAAAGAATGCACATCCCTCGGAAAGCATTCCCAACCTCTTCTGCCTCCCTTCTGAGCTTGCACTTCCTGAACTTCTAGTGCACAGCACTCCTTTCTTAGCTTGTTTAGCACATTCCTCCCCCCCCCCCCCCCCCCCCCGCAAAGCTGTTTACTTCTGGGCCTAGGTCCTTTGCACATTCTGCTTCCGCTTTCTGGGGTGTCTTGCCTTACCTACTAAAAACAAAACAAAAACCTCTGTATTCTCCATTAGCCACCCCAGCATTTCAGAGATCTCTCCAGAGGAGGGTAGGAAGGGTGGATATTGGAACTAACATTGCAGTTAGTCCCCAGTGAGCCTAGGCCTAGTGTGTGTGTGTGTATGTGCATTGTGTGCATGTGTATGCATGTGTGTGCATGTATATGTACATGTACATATGTGCATGTATATATGCATTTGCATGTATATATGTGTGTATGCATGTGTTGCATGTTTATGTGAATGTGTGTGCACATATATATGCATGTGTATACATGTATATGTACATGTATGTGTGAATGTGTGTCTGCCAAGTATGTGTGCATGTATGTGAAAGTCAGAATGATCTCAGGTATGGTTCCTCAGGGCTTGTCCACCTTGATATGTGTGGGGAGCTGACAGAAGGCGGCTATCATCCTTGCAGCCATCTTGAGCCATATATCCTGACAAGAGACTTGTTTACAATAGCCTACAACAGCTGAGCACACTCTGATAACATCTTGTTTTAGATACCCAGGATTTCCTCTGGGTGTGTGAGACTTAAAGGTGTGATTTAGAGCCAAGACTTATAGGTGTGACTTAAAGGTGTAATTTAGAGATAAGACTTAAAGGTGTGGCTTAGAAGTGAGACATATAAAAGGTGAGAGGCAGACAGAAGAAATGATTAGACACTTGTACTTGGAAGAATATTTGAGACTTGAGAGTTGAAACAGGTAACTTGGAACTTGGAAAGAGACTAGCAACTTAGAACTAGGATTAGGACTTGAGACTTGGTGCCGAGGCCCAGGACCTGAGACTTGGTACTAGGAACTAGGGACTTGGAGAGAAGAGAGACTGAAGAATAAACGGGATTGAATCACACTCTGTCTGGTCTCCATTCTTTGAGTCCGTCCTCACTCTCTCTCTTGCTGAACCCCAGCCTGCAGCTTGGAGCAGCTTGGGGCAGCACAGGCTCTAACAGTTTAGCCCCCAAGTCTTTTGGCAGTGTGGGTTCCAACATTGATAGAGTGGTCCCCGACATTTTGGCCCAGAGCGGTCTGCGACAGATATAGACACAGGATCTCATACTGACCTGGTGATGACCAGTTAGGCTATATTTGCTGGCCAGCAAGCCCCAGAGGTCCACCTGTCTCTGCCCCTCTCTGAGTTGTAGTCACAAGCACATGCCCCATGTCTTGTTTTATCATATGAGTTCTGGGGCTTGGGCTTGGGCTTTCTGGCTTGAGTGGCAAGCACTTATTGGTCTGGCTGGACCCCTGGCTCTCACCCCTTCAAACAGTTGTCTCTTGACTGTCGAGGCTAAACTGGCTCAGCAACGTGGAGATGACACAACATTTGAGGCCTTAAGACAATTCCATCAAAGCAGATGTCATCTGCTGCTACCCCACTGCGCAGATGTAAAGCCTGAGGCTCCAGAAGATTAAGAAACTCACCTGATGCCCCTGGCATATAAACCTCACTTCAGGACTTCATCTCCTGATGCTAAAACCAAGCAGGGCCTTATTATCCATTAGCCTTTTTGGTTTTGATATATCGTCGATAATATGACAAATGAGCAAATGCTGGCATTTATAACCCCCTTCACTTATTCTATACATTCCTTCTATCCTGGTAGGTGGAACGTAAAATGATCTACAGCACAATCTGCTGTCCTTGAGACTATTAACATAGAGGCAGAGAGAATACTGACCGAGTACTAAGGACGGCGACAGTGATGGTAGTTAAGGTTTTGTGTATTTGGTGCCAGGCACTGCTCCAAACACTGCCTGAGGATTCCTTAACAACTTTTCCTTGATGTATTATGTAGGAGGCTCTGAGAAGGCCAAGAAACAAGGTGAAGCTTGCTCTGGTGGTATATAATTGTAATCTTAGCATTTAGGAGGCTGAGGCAGGAGGATTGCTGATTGAAGCCAGCCTGAGCTCGATGATGAGTCTGTCCAAAGAAAAGGAGACAGGGGGCAGGGGTGGTGACATAAATGGAAGGGAAGAAAAGGAGGGGAAGGAGGAGAGGGAGGAGAGGGGAAGGGATGCCTGAGTGGTTAAAAACGCCCACTCCTCTTTCAGAGGAGTGGAGTTGGAATTCCAGGACCCATGTGGGCAGCTCACATCCACCTCTATCTCCAACTCCAAGGAGTCTGGCCCCTTCTCCTGGGCACCATGGGCATCCCTCAGCATGCATGTACGTATACAAATGCACGTGTAAGTAGGAGAAAGAGTGAAGAGAGAAAGGGAACAAGGAAGAAGTGAGCAGGAAGGAAGGAATAAAGAGAAGGAAGAGTGGAAACAAACTGAGGGTCAATGGCTAGTAAGAACTGGGGTTAAATCTTGAGCCCCACATTGTTAGCACAGTCCCTTTGCAGTGGGCAGAGCTCCTGACAGGGCAGACCTGAGTCTCTGAGTATACCACATCTTCTGAGTTTGCTCTGCCCTTGACCAGTTGGATGATTCACGCCAAGAGATTTTTTTTCTTTCAGTTCTGATGAATCTCATCCTCATCCAGGACTTCCCAAGATGTCAGGCAAGGGGGAGGGGGGCACTTGGCTCCTCCCTGTACTGCCAGCACCAGCCTTGTGGCAGCAAGCCCTGTCTAAATCCATCCTCTGTGGTTTTTACCTGACAAGTCTCAACAAAATGTTACCTGACCTCAGGGTAACCTCCATGACACACCTCCCCCTAAAGTCCTCCTTGGGGTTTTCAGAACCAGAAACCATCAGACTCTGGCTCTTGTTTGTCTCTCTCTTCTTCCCCTGGACTATGAGACCATCTTTGGAGGTCTTAACCACATGGGAAATTCATATAGTAGGCAGTGCATAGTCCTTAGTAGGCACTCGGACACTATTTCCATTCTTGCTGTTTCTCAGTGATTCTGATAAAAAAAAAAAAATCACCCCAAACCTTTAGTGCATCAGACATCATTACCACTTTCCACTTCTCATTGTAAGTTCAGTTCCAAAAACCTTCAATTACCTTTCTGCCCCACCCAGCTCCCAGCCCTGGAAACCGATGTACTATCCAATTGCAGGAAAGACAAATGCTAGCTGAATACCTGAATAGCCAAGGCCAGCCGTTCCTCCTGTGTGAGTCACCTCGGGAAACTCAGAACTCGCAGAGTGAAAAACACCCTGGCAACTGTGTGCAGTATTCTTATCTGATGTGATTCGGTTTGAACCTTAGAGTGGCTTTGACTTCTCCCTGTAAGTGACACCAGGCATTCAGTCCGGGCCCCCTCCCTTCTGTGGTGAGACCTGGCCATGGTGGTGATTCTTCTTTTTCTGCTCATTCATCTCAGTTCTGAGCTCTGGGTTTAAGTGAGAAGAGTGTCTTTACCCAACAAGGTGCAGTTGCTAGATGCTGTGTCCCAGACATCATGGTGGATAACCCAGCAAAACTTTGAAAGAAATAATTCTGGTTGTTGACACTCATGTTTACCAGGGAACAGATAGTTCAAATCTGTGGATGTTATTTTCCTGCCTTTAAGAGGCTAGAGATCACTGGTAAAGCCATATTTGCTTCTTTAAAGCCAGAGAAAAACGATGGTGATGGTGATGATGGTGATGGTGATGGTGATGGTGATGGTGATGGTGATGGTGATGGTGATGGTGATGGTGATGGTGATGATGATGGGGTAGATTCGACCTTGGAGGCCTTTGCTACCCTGGGATAAAAGGTCTGTGAAGGCCATGGATTTCTAAAGTCAATATCCCACGCTGCACACTGTTCTTTGACCTGTGACTCAGCCACCTGGGAGGTCCCCCGCCTTGCTGGGAAGATTAGAAGTTGGCTTGGGGCTATTTTGATGCTGCCTTTGCCGTGACCTGTTAGTTTGTTCACATGGCGGTCTGTGGTCTATGGAGGTTGGCTGATCCCTGTTTTTCTGTGTCTAGGACAGCATGGCTCAGACTTGCAGAGACACTTGGGATTTGTGCTTCTGGGTGGAGTCCCTCTGTCCTGATCACCCACCGGCAGCTCCCACTCTCTGACATCTGCCCAACCCAGCTTCAAAGCAGTGAGATTTAAAGTCAGGGCATATCTGAGCTCAGACTGCTTTTATTGCTTCAGACTGCCCAGAAACCCCACCCCCCAATAAAACACAGCTTCTTCTGACAGTGTATGAAGTCCTACCCAGCATGCCCTGTATTCCTACCCAAGAACCACCTCTCACCAATTTCCCTGACCCCTGCAATTCCTGCTGTAACTCTATGGACTCTTGTCTGCCTTCCAGGGGGCAGTTGGTTCCTTCCTATGCATCTGAAGCAGGTAATCACCTGTTAGGTATCCCTTGTCAATCCCTGCACACAGCATCATCTTTCCAACTCTGCCATAGTCTATAGTTTTCTTTTTTGCCTGCTACTTTCTATTCTCCACCTATAAGATTTACCTATTACAAACAGAGACCACTCCCAACACCTGCGTGCAGAATATTTGGTACTTGTTAAAGCCATACTAAATGCTTTGTGCAGAAGTGAATGAGGGAATGAGGGAGGCTTCAGTTTCCTTCTCAAAAAGCTGACAGAAGTTATTGCAAAAAAGTGGGGGCAAAGTTTTCCTCCAGTTAAACCTACACACAGTCCTTGGGAGACTCGCTTCCTCAGAGAGGGTAGAAGGAAAGGTGGGCTGTGGTGTTGGGAGAGTGCAGAGATTGCCAGAATCTAACCCTGCTTAACTAAACTATTGTCAAGCAACACTAAGGTCCTTCCTAGGCAACACAGCTGGAACTGTGTGGAGTAGCGGGAAACAGAGTGCAAGTCTGTTCACCAGGATAAGACCATGGGTGAGACCACACACTAGATGATAAACATCACTGTGGAGATGGGAGGAGAGGGTTCCAGATAATATGTTTGGCATTCTCTTACTGGGGAGATACTTTTTCTATTTTTATCATTGGGAATTGAACCCAGGACTTCAAAAATGACAGAAAGACACTGTCACTGGGCTGTATACCCAGAATCCCTCTTTCCTCTCCTTTTTAAATTTTGATATAGATTATCACAAGTTGCCTGGGGAGGCCTTGAATTTAGGATCTTTCTGTCTCATAATCTCAGTGAGAGAGGTAGGGAGATGTGTGTGTGTGTGTGTATGTATATGTATGCATATGTATGTATATACACACACAGACACACACACATAGACATATATATATATATATATACATATATATATATATATATATATATATATATATAGAGAGAGAGAGAGAGAGAGAATTTACAGTAAATGGATCCCGAAAGATGAATGTTTTGATATTCCACTTCTTATGTACAGTTGCTTGAAGTCCACATATAGTGTCTTTATTAAATAGAAAAAGCCCCAAAGAGCTCTAGAAAAAGCCAGGAGTTCAACCTGGAGAAAGGAGCCTGTCAGATGACTATCTCAACGTGAACGGAATCAGCGAGTCCTAAAGTGCCCAGTGATTAAGAAAACAAACACCGGAGGCGTACGGGGCGACAGACTGAGCAGACCATCCAAATCCCTTTGTGCTGTGGCTTGACGCTCAACTCAACAGCTCAGTGACTTAAATGTTGCTAAAGAAACACTTGCTCTGTCGCTGGCACCGGGTCCTCCTCAGAAAAAGTGAGAAGCCCGTATCCCAGTAATACCACAGTGTCTCTCTTTAGGTCTTCACTGGGCAGCTTATTCATCTTCTCAGCCGGCCTTCCATGCTGTGCAAGGCAGAGCCACAAGCCTTCTTGTGGCCTCTGCTGAAACTTGTATTGTCACCCAGGATGGCTTCTCACCTCTTGCTGGAAGCTGCCTACAAGCCCGTGTTTCAGGCCCAGCTATGAAAGCTGAGAGAAGAGGTCTTATGTCAGCTAAACTTAAAATAGGTACAGGCACCTCTGTGATAAAAGCAGTTTCCAGAACCGACATTAGACTAAAGCACTGGTTCTCGCCCTGCAGTTCTTGACCACTTTGGCAAGTCTCTATCTCCCGAAGTGTTTATGTTATGATTCATATCAGTAGCGAAATTATAGTCATGAAGTATCAATGAAAATGATGTTATGGTTGGGGGTCACCGTGACACCAGGAACTGTTTGAAAGGGCGGCAGCATTAAAAATCTGAGAACCAGTGGACTAAAGGGACAGAGAGACACATATCTGGTCACCTCAATGATGTCACGATGCAGCGGGCTGGTTGGAAAGAGCTGCCTAACAGGAGGCTTGTAGGTGAAGGAAGTCCATCACAGGTAGTTCTGGGAAGTCCACTGTCATGGAGTGGCTAAGCTGGGTGGCAGGTCCAAGATCCCCTCTGTGGTTGACCTAGGACTCCTTTCTGAATCCTCACATGGGGTGAGAGGCTAACTGGCTCCTGGGTCTTGGTTTTTTTGTTAGCTCTTTGAAGACTTGACCTCAAGACCTCGTGTACGCCAGGCAAGTGCCCTCCCACTAACCTGGAGCCCCAGCCTTTTCTTTGAACATTGCACTTAGAAATGGGAGTCTTGATAAGTTGCATGGGTTGGCCTAGAACTCGCTTTATATAGCCCAGTCAAGTCTTGAACTTGTGATCCTTCTGCCAAAACCTTATGGTAACTAAGATTACAGCCCTTCCACCACTAGCCCTGGCTTTCGGGTCTCCCCCTAATGAATAGTCCTGAGAGTGTGACATCTGAGGTACAGCTAGCACCTGGAGCAGGGCAGGGGGACTTTGGACACAGCAGTGGGAGCATTTCTTGATTGTGCTAATTGATTATGGAAGACCTGTTTGATTGTGGGCATGAGCACTCCCTGGACAGGGCATCCTGGAAGCATGGGTGGAGACAGGGAGCTGTAGCACAGCGTCCGTTCAGTGTGCTCTGTCCCTGACAGTGGATGTGATGTGGCCAATGGCTCCAAGCTCCTACAACTGTGATTTTCCCATCAGGATAGACTGCAGCTTGAGCTATGAGCCAAAATAAATCCTTCTTCCTGTAAGTAAGTGTGTTTGCCAGGGTATTTTATTGTAGCAACAGGAAAAGAAGCTAAGATAAAGCCTATTCCTGAGGACGTGGTTCTTGTAGCTTAATCATCTCTCCAATGCCCTCAAGTCCACCCCACTATCCCAGTAAGAATTAACTTCAGTGTATAGGTTTGGGGGACAATGAAAACATCTAAACCACGTAGGGGTGCCATACATACATCTTGCTTCTTCATAGAACAAGTCTTCTTTGAATGGAGATTGTGAGTCCCCTGCCTGGTTATGAACTGGGAACAGAAAAAAAGAAAAACTAATGTGGTCCTTGTCTTTGAGGCTTCCTGCCAAGTCTTGCTTCTCTGAATACTCACAGTCTGTCCATCAAGTTTGCTGAGCTTGCTCTGTGAAGAAGCAAGAGAGACTGTCCTATCGTGAAAATGATGGAGGAGTCCGTCCCTTTGGGCACAGTGGTCACTTTTGTCATTCCTGGAGCCTGTGGTTGTACCTCAGATGCAGACATAAGTCACTGGATATTTACCAAGTGCTGGGGACCCAAGGAGACACCCCCAAATCCAGCCACATGCATGTTGTTTCTGCCCACATGGGGCTCACAGGAGCTTTGTTGATTTTTAGAGTTTAGCTCTTGAACTGACAATGCTAACATAGCTGAGAAGTTGCCAGGAATACCAATTTCCAGGATGACCTATGCTTTACCGAGTGAACGAGTCTGCAATACCTCCGGTCCCAATGAGCTCTAGCAAAGATTCCTGGGAATTCCCTGGCCAGTCACCTTTGAGAGTTTCTGTTTTAGTGGGGTTAACTGAACAAATCACTTCCACAGACATCTTTTCTTTCTATGACTTGACCGTGAGAATCTCTACACAGGAAGGGTTCCAAATGTAGTGAGGCACCAGGGCGTGCCTACTTCCTGGGTGTGGTAAATGTCACCAGTTTGCTCTGTCACCTTCAAGAATATTGTTTGTGTTTTTGAATGAGATGAAATTTTCTGGACTTCAATGAGATTCTACCATTCTCTTCCACCTTTTTAGGAGACGACAAATATCCCCAGACCTATTAAAGACACTTCTTGGGCTTTATTCTGCTACTTGGATAAGGAGAAGACATGTTGCCTGTCAGTGTTCCCTTACCTTGACCCTGCACTCAATCCTAGGACATCCCTGACAGTCAGCTTCAAAGTAATTTCAGAATAAGTACTGAGGAAATATCTGATGACATAGGCCTGTGAGCCCAGCACTCAGGAGGCAGAGGCAGGAAGGTCTCACAAATTTGAAGCCAACTTTGGCTACAGAATGAGTTCTAGGGAAGCCAGAGCTATGTAGGGGGAAAGAATCAGGGAAGAGTTAGAGAGATGAAAATGCCAGTGTGTGAAATGGAAAAGAGAGATGAGAGAGAAGAAAAGGAGAAGAAGGGAGGGGAAGGAGAGGGAAGGAGGGGGAGAAGAGGGAGAAGATGGAGGGGAGGGGAAGAAGTAAGGAAGGGAAGGGAGGAGAGGGAAGGGGGGAGAAGGTGGAGGAACAGTGAGGGGAAAGGAAGGAGAGAGAAGAGTGGGGAGCAAGGCTAACTTTGCTGGTCACACTGTTGGACTTTGAAGAAGGCCAGAGCCAGGCAAAAAGGCAGCTCTGGGCTTTGCCAGATGGGAAACTGAGGCCACCAAGTTAGACAACAGAGAAACCTGCTTTGAGATGTGTTGTTCTGGTTTATCTCTTGAATGCACTTTAATGTTTCTGAGAGACCTAAAAAAGAGAGAGTGTGTGTGTGTGTGTCTATCTGTCTGTCTGTGTCTGTGTCATCTGTGTCTGTATCTGTGTCTGTGTCTTGTACGTGTGTGTGCTGAGGCCAGAGAATATTGGCAACTTTCTCTGTCAACCGACTACCCTCAGCCTTGTATATTGTTAAGCCTTGTTAAGGTCTCTCACATGAACTCGAAGACGGCCTCTGCCACTCTAGCTGGCCAGCATGCTTCATGACCGCCTTCCTCTGCCTCCCCAGGGCTGGGATTACAGACGGGCAGCCACACATCCCTAGTGTAGACATGGGTGCTAAGGATCTGAAGTCTGTTCCTCATCCGTGTACAGCAAACACTTACTCAGTGAGTCGTCCCCCTGCCCCGAGAGATTACAATTCTTCACATCACTGTTTGGTAGCTAACCTGAGATTCTGTGGTCAGGCAGGGCCACTTGAGACTAAGCCTTACTCACATACTGGAGACACTGTTATCGGCAGGGGTTCTCCAAGAATGGTAGGATTTACCACATCCTGAGGCCAGATGTGTGTGAGCACAGCTGGCAAGTGAGGCCTGGGGTGAGTCAGGGACACCTTCATGCTTCTTTGAGTAACCTTTAGCTATGAGTAACTGCAGCTCGGCTGGACAGTTATGACACAGATCTCAAGCTTACAGAGCTTAAAATGTTCCCTCCCATCTTTCCCTTTATGGAGTACTTTTGACTTAAAGTCTTAGACAACCATCTTCCTCGTTAGAATGACCACTTCAGGAATCCATGACTGGGGTCGGAGACAGGCTCGTTAAAGTCGATGAAAATTCATAGCTGGGATTTTCATTGGTTTGACCATTTATCTTGTATTGGAGCGTTTATATCTGATGCCTGGGAATAAGTAAGCACAAAGGTGGGCACCCTTTATGTCTGTGTGAGAGAGACTCACCCAAGAAAGGTGAAGTAGAGGAGACAGCTAAGAAATGAAGAGAAAGAGACGGCAGAGTCAGCCTGTCTCAGGGTCTCTGGACCTCACTGAACAGAAACTCAATCCTTTTGCCTGTTTCTTTTCTCAGCTACCATGAGGGGCTTTCTGAGGCTGGGAAGGTTGGCTCAGTTGGTAAAGTGCCACACAAACAAGAGGCCTGTAGTTTGATTCTTGGTATTTGTTTTAAAAGGATATCTGGGCAGAGTGACATAAGATTGTAATCCCAGTTCTTTGAGACCACTGAAGCTCACTGGTCAGCTAGCCTCACTGGATCAGAGAGCTCCAGGCCAATGAGAGACCCTGTCTCAAAGCAAGAAGTGGACTGATCCTGAGGAACAAGAGTCACGGTTGTTCATTGTCCTTCACACATGCATAGGCGTGGAGGAGCTGGGGCTTCAGCCTGGACAGCCTAAGGATTCCCCTGTGGTCCAGAGTCCCATCCGTGTCTTTACCTGACCTGAGCGCCTTCCATAAAGATGCACTGATCCAACACACACTCTTGAGCCCTGGATCCCACTCACAGTCATGCAGATTAGTGAAAATGTGTGCAGCAAGCCAACACCTAGCAAAGCCGATGAAAACAATGAGACCAAGGGAGGGGAAATGAGATTACTTACCCAGGGGGCATCTGGAGGGAATGCACTCTGCTGCTGATACACAGCCAGCCAGATATGAAATAACAATAAATGCAACGAAACTTACGAGGAGTCTGGAGCTAATGGCTGGAAATGGACTTTCCTAGGAGGAGTCTGTACTGTGGGCCCACTGTGATCAATCACAGACTTTGGAGCAGAAGTTAAGCATGCAGCTCTCTCCCACTGGCCGGTGGCTCCCCTTCTAAGTCAGATTCGTATCTGCAGACAGAGTCTATCAGCCAGTAATGGTGTCACCTGAGGTGAAACACTCTTACCTTTTCAAGGGACTCTTTCCTCCCTTGGGCTAAGGTTCGGAGCTCTGGCTTTGACATTTGCTACAGGATGTTGAAAAGGCCACTTCATCTCCCTGCGTCTTGATTTTCATTCCTGTAAAACGGGAGTAATGACATCAGCTGCCCGATGGAGTTGCTGCAGTATCTAAATGAAGATACGCGTGTCCCTCAAGGCGGAGGTGCTCAGCACTTAATAACTGCCAAAGAAGCATCAGGGGCTGATATGATAGGTGTCTTGAGTGTCATTACTGATGACTTCAGAAACTAAAGAGCCTAGCTTGATTCGGGGTTTGCGGTGGTGGCCTCCTTGGTAAGGTGATTGCTTTATGGTGATGGTGAAACCCAGGGCGATCCCTAGAACCCCCAGGAAAGCAACCACATTTGGCGATGCCTGCTTGTAATCCCAGGGCTGAGGAGGTAGAGACGAGTGGACCCCGGGGCTCATTGGCCAGGCAGCCTAACCTAATTGGCTATTTACAGGTCAATGAGTGAATCTGTCTTCAAATACAATGTAGAAAGCACATGAAGAATGACTCCCAGGTCTAACTTCCAGCCTCCACCTACACATACACATTCATGTATGTGCACCACATGAACATGGGCTCACATACACACGCACATACTGCGGAAGAAAAAAATCTACTCATTGTCTTACAATAGTCACATGTGCCTTTATTTAGGTGAAAGCTGTCCTCTCCCTACAAGCCTCTGGCTATTGGAGTTACAACCAATAGCACTTAAAAGGTGACCACAGGGGGTTAGTGACGCTATTTCGATGGGTTTTTCCGGAAAGATGTTTAAATACTGTGCTACCTGTTCATTATGATCATGGCATCTGCCGTTTCGGTCATAATAATAATTGTATCAGCTACCATTTATCAGGCTCACCCTGTGTCCAGCCTTAAGCCAGCACTGTACACAGCATGATGCTCTCCAATGAACCCCTTTAGGGCAGAATGGGTAATTAGATTTGTATCCCTGAGAAGGAAACTGAGGGTAAGTGAGGACTGGTCAAGGAAACATGTCAGAGCGGGACTGAGTCCAAAAGTGCCTAAAGGCTCTACAGTTCCCCTAGGCCCCCAATCTCAGCTACACAGTGAGCATGTCCTCGTGTAGTGCTGGGAGGTTAAACCTGGGCCTCTGCATGCTAGCCCAGTGCTCTGCACCGAGATCCATCCCTAGACCTTTGTCTCTTTGTGCCTTTATTTACTTATTTTTGATGTTGTCTTATTAAGTGTCCCAGGCTGGCATTGAATTCTTGATCTTCTTGTCCCAACCTCCCAAGTAATTGAGATTACACATGCCCACACTGCTAGGCCCTCAAATCTACCAAATACTCTCGCTCTTGTCCCAAATATTTTCCCTGTATTTTTTTTTCTTAATCAAATGCATTCCCTATTCAAACTGTATTTGTATCTGCAGATGCGTACACACATATACACAGATATTGCCTATGGCTTTCATAAATATTCACTAACCTGTCATTTAGGTAGACATGTCCTTCACTTGTTAAGCGACAGACTGTATAGATTGTTAACTGTTAAACTGAAAAGGTGGATCTGAACGCCTCTGCTAATTGGTGATCAATTGGGGAAGAGACAAAGTCACCTCGATAATACAAGTGAAGTTGATGGGTAGATGGCTTGATCTGCCAACTCGTGAGTGATTCACACACAATCATTATACACGCTCCCTAGGGTGAGGCCACCTAGACCAGATCACATCTAACCCCGGACAACTTCTATTCCTTTCCATCGATCCTTCTTTCCCTTCACTCAGGGAAGCTTGCCTTCCATGTTGGAGGGAGATTTTCCCCCCTTACAGGAGTGTCTACATTAGTCAGAAGCTGCACCTTCTCAGAGGCCTGTCTACCTTCATTAAATGGCTTTCAGAGCGCACAATGCAGCTGAATCGCGTGCATTATTCAAATGGTTTTTCAGCGAGCAGAGCACTAGGAGAAGGAGGCGCGCTCAGACGGTTAAGTAGCTCATCTGCACCACAGGAAATTCATTTCTTCTTTGAGTCTATGCCGTTTCACGGGGGGTGTATGTAGGACTGGTACCTATACAGTTCTGGGGGCACAGAATTTCCAGCCACCTAAGCCGGAGTCTGCCTGAATAGTCATCACACTTTTGAAAACACACCCAAGTGCTTTGCAATTTTCTTCGGAACAATTCCTTTCTCTACTTTTCCATTCTGACTCCCATTCTGACTCAAAGGTACAGGGAGATTTTTTTTTTTTTTTTTTTTTTTTGCTAAGTGGGATTATTTTCTCCCACGTGGTATCTTTGACAAATGTAATGAAATCTGTCAGTCTCTCCTGCTCGCAGTAGAAAGCAAGGTGCCGAATTTCTCTGTCTTATTTGCCAATATGAGATAGAAAGGGACAGGGTGAGGTGCTTGGAGCATGGCTTGTAGGTGTGGAGGTGGCATGGAAGACAGACACACAGTCTCCAAAGAGATGGAGGGAGAGAGTGGTTATGGGAGCCAGGGAACCTGTGCTGAAAGAGCCCCCAGAATCCATCTTGACAAGCGTTTTGCATGCAGTTAAACAGACAAATGAATTCTGCTGCCAGGATCTCTCAGGAATCACACTTGATGTCTGTCACCCAAAAGATTTCTGGGCACTGGTGGAGTGACAAACTGTTATGCCTTAGAGCGGTGGCTCTCAAACTGGAGCGTGCATCAGAGTCACCTGGAGGGCTTGTTAAAACCTAGGTGGCAGCTGGGTACCTCCTGCAGAAAGCCGGATGGGGCCTAGGTAGGATGGCTGCAGCAGCCAGACCGAGTTCCAGCTCTGAGAGCCTCTGGCTTAGGAGGCTCAAAGATGAAGAGTGACTGATGCAGGCTCTATCTGAGGCCTCTCTGCTCCTACGATCTTATGTTTATAATTTTTGCTGCAGGTACCACAACATGAAGCAACAGGGAACCCCTTTCAGCAATTTGCTCAGTAGAAAGTGAGGTTTAATTAAAAAAAACAAAAACAAACAAACAAACAAAAAAAACGGGACTTGGGAGACAAATGTCTGATTAAAGCATTCTCCATGATTTCATGAGGACAGGCACCCAGGTCCCCAAGACATAGCAACCTAAATGCTGAGTGGGCATGTCAGCAGCCTGTGATGCCAACCTCAGGAGGCAGAGGCAGGGGATTCCCTGAGCAAGCTGGCTAGCAAGACTAGTCATATCGATGAGCTCTGAGTTTGACTAAGAGGCTCTGCCTTAGTGAATAAGGTGGAAGAGCTTTGGAGGGTGATTTCTGAAATCAGCCTCAGGCCTTGGCATATACGCACTCACCAACTTACAGGTGTGCCCTCCTCCCACATTTACAACACGCATGCACACATAAATGGAAAAAGAAGAAAAGAAACAAACAGTGCTACAGAGGAGGCTGCCTGAGAAGCATGAGGATCTGGGTTCGAGCCCCAGAACACACATGAAAAGAGCCAAATAGAGTGGAGAACACTTATGATCCCAGCCCCGCGCAAGTGGGAAACATGCAGATCCCCAGGGCTCAATGGGCAGCCAGCTTAGCCTACCTTTTGAGTTCTAGACTAGTAAGAGACTTTAAAAGAAAAAGAGAGCAAGGTTGGTAAGACCTAGGGAACAACGTACACAAACCCCCAAACACAAACAAACCCAAACTCACTGCTTTTCATTGCTCCTCGACTCCTAGCTCGATTTCTCACCATGGCCCAAGGGCACTGCCCTTTCTACTCTGTATATGTGAAGGTAACTTTCTGCCCCGCCAACTTTGCTTTTGACAGAGAAAGGAAAAGCCAAGGGCTCCCAGAAATGCCTTGAACAAACTAATGCTTTAGGCCAGAGGTGCCAGAAGTAACAGGATCTGAGGAGCAGAGCCCCCATTTGTGACACCTACGTATGTTATCAACCCATACATCCTTAGTGTTGGTGGCCATTAACATTTTCTCAGCATTGTGGGGATTTGCATCTGACCCCCAAAGTGAGCCATCTCTGAGCTCCACGGGTCCATAATGCACACGGTGTACCATTTCTTAATAAACATTTACAATGCAGTATGCCCAGGCCATGCTCCATAAGACCCATCAGGGACGGTAGAGCGACATAACCTGTATTTAGGCCAGCGTCTCACACCACATTAACTAGATTGGTTTGTTCTTATTGCATTGCTCCATCCCTTACATTTAAGCCCCCAATGGTCCCCAAGTTCCGGCACAGCAGAGTTGCTGAGGTGACCACAACTTTCCTCACTCTTGGAACTGATATTCAGAAAGGTTAATCCCAAGGCCTGCTCTTCCAGGTCTGTACCGAAGGATAACAGAGCATCCAGGGCCACGGTCTCTACCCACGCAGCCATGCAACCGTGGTCCCATCCCTGCAGAAGAAACAGCTGTTAAGAGAGAAAATTCCAGTTCACTCTGAGTGGGTGGGTGGAGAGCTAGCCTTTGAAATCCTCACCCTTTCCTATCTACCCCACCAAGGGTTGGCATTGCTTGCTTTCAATTTTGGCTGTTTTGCCTCATGTTACCAACGCTCTCTCCATATGAAGAAAGGGTGTGTTTGTGGGTTTATACCCTCTGTGCATTCATCTATTTTTATATATGCATATTGCATAGTAATAGAGATTTTATGCATCGAATAAAACGATTTCCCCCAATTTCACTCGGTTTATCGTTCTGCTGAATAATTCAGCTTAGTATGTGGAGGGATTTTTTTTTCCTTGATAAATTCACTATCCTGAGCTTTCCCTTTTCGTTGGGATTTTTAATCAGATTGAAACCCATCACATTGAGATCAAAGCTAGGAATGGAGACGTTGCCCATTTACGTTGTAGCCAAAGGATGTTGCTTGATGCACACGGCCTCAAATCGCTCAGCCGCTCGCTAAAGTGTAAGAGAATTTATGATGCTAAATAAAACCGAGAGAGAGAGGGGGGAAAAAGATGTTTTAATAAGATGAAAATCCAAATGTTAAAATAATGAACCATCTGCATGGGTGGCCCTCTCTTGAGAGAGATGCCAAGAGCTCCGCCATCTGTGAAACATTTACCAGCTGTTTCCTTCCCTTTTTGTGAGAACATAAGAAATCCTTACAGTTGGTGCTTCAAAGCGATACATCACTGGGAAGAAAGCAGGTTTGGCCAATTTTGGGAAGGCTGGACCAGGCTGGATGTAGCAAACTATGCTCTTGGCTCTTGGGGGGACATACCAGTTTCCACCTGACTTCTTGCTACCCCCTCCCTGCAAACCCCAATATTAGGAAACCTCTGGCAGATGCCAAGGCACAGTAACAGCTCAGCATCCCAAGAGGTCATTTCCAGCCATCGACGTCAGAGATGGTTCTGTGCCCGCTCACCAAACGGCCTCCCAGTTGGCTTCACCTGCCACCCCCCAGCGAGGATTCAAGTGAGATTCAGATGAAACTGTAATCCGACTGCAGTGGAGAAGGTGTCTGAAGTAGTCTAAATATTTTTGAACATGCCTTTCCCTTTCTCTTCTCTGGTCTCTGCTTCTCGCAGCTGCCAGTCAGTCCATATCCCCGCTGCTTTTGTCCTTGACGAGCATCTTGTCTAAGTGGTCATAAGATCCAAAGGAAGCCTGGGCCATGAGCTTTGATTTGCAGCTGGCTCTGATCTAAGGCACAGTGCCCAGCCATAAAATGCTCACACTGTGGGGCGCTGATCTATCCTCAACTCCCCAGGTTCCTGCCTTGTTTTCAACCTCCCCGTTCGGCTACCAGTGTCTGACAGAACTCTGTTTTTTTTCCTCTAGCTGCCATCTTTTCTACTTCATTTACTGTCAAATGAATTTCAGGGAACATAACCTAACAAGAAGTTTTAGTTAATGAATGTGAAACCTTTTCAGAGGAGCCCTCAGGTGTCTTTCCTTAGGACTTTAGGGAGCTCTGGCTCCTTCCCTGGAAATCCTTTCTGAGGCTGTGTGCAGAACACTCTTGCATGGCTAAGGGGGCAGAAACGGGGGGGGGGAATAAATCCATGCACTGAGACTCTCGGCTCTCATTTCTAGAGACTTGGTGATAAGCCAGACCTTAGAGGCAAAAGGAATCCCAATTCACAGTTTTCTCTAGAAATGCCTGAGTTCCAGAAGCAGTAATGACTGCATCCTCCAACAAATGATCTTAAGGACGACCTGTGGAGATGCATGTGGGAGGAGTGGCTCTTTCATGTGAAGTGAAGGCAGAAAGACACATTTCCAGGTCACTCGGTGGAGGGAAATTATCTGTGTTTTCAAGCCAAGAGAGATTCTGAATGCTTCATCTTCTTCCTCCTTCAGCCCCTTGCTGATAGCTCACCTGACTCTCAGCACAGTGACTACTCTTAAAATGGAGTCATGGACAAGCTCAGAGGCTCCCTTCAAACAGGCGTCTCACTGAGGAATGATGAAACCAGGGAATTAAGACTTTAAAGTAGAGTGATGGAGCTAAGCTCATGTGTTTCAACCAGGAGCCATTCCCCCCAACCCCAAGCAAGCTTCTCTGAAGGCATCTTCAGCTGTTAGAGCTTGGAGAGGAGGTGGCCCAAACCTCAGGTCACAGAGGCTAAAGATACTTGAGAGAACCTTACAACACAGTGGCTTCTTGATGTCCACTGGGGAAACATGCCAAGGTTCCTGGTACAGACATGGAACCTGGAGCACAGTTGGCCACAGGTGACTGAGTCTGTTGATAAGGGGAATTCTGTCTGGAGGATAGTATGGCTCAACACAAACTGTAGTGCCATATCTGAGATGCTCCATGTGAATCCAAGCCCTGAAGGAGGAAAGAGATGAGCAGGAGAAAGCAAGAGAGACAGGCCAGAGACACAAGGGAACCAGATGGTCTGCTGGCGAGTTTTATGTCAACTTTACACAAACTGAGTCGTTTGGGGATGAGAGACTGTCAGTTGAGAAAATGTCTCCATCAGATTGGCCTGTAGGAAAGTCTGGGTCCTTTTTGTTTTCTTGATTGATGATTGATGTGACAGGGATCAACCCACTGTGGGAGTGTCTACACTGGGCTGGTAATCCTGGATACTGTAAGAAAGGTTGAACCAGCCACAAGGATCAAGTCAATAAGCAGCATTCTTACACAGTCTCTACAGTTCCTGCCTCCCAGTTTCTGCTTTCAGTTCCTGCCCTGATTTTTCCTCAGTGATGGAGTGGGGCAGGGAAGTGTAAGATGAAGTGAAAACTCTTTGCTTCCCAGGTTGCCTTTGGCCATGGTGTTTTATCAAAGCAAAAAAAAAGCCCTAACTAAGCAGGGATGAAGGACAGCCAGAGCTTGATGTAGAAAATGAGCCCTGAAGATTTCTATGACGACCCTCAGGTTTCTGACCTGAAAGGTTGACCAGATGGAGGATTAGTTTCAAGGGCATCTCTACTGTGAGGCATCAACACCTTACTCAAGCCAGGCATCTTCAAAAGATACAGATGTGGCAGACACCAGTGCCTGTCCACCATCCTTTAAAGAACCAAAAACGCTCATTTTTACATTGAAGAGAATGTCAGGTGACATGATCTTATTGCTACACTTCCGAACCATTAACATAGAAGGCAAGGGATGGGGTCTACATACCAACCAACCTCCTTTCCAAGCATGCGGATCCTGACTCATGGGTATGTAAGCTCAGGTAGGTTCACATAGGTTCCACATTTAGATGGACTTGGGTTCTTTACAGAGCACACATGGCTGTGTGCGTGGACCAAGCGGCACAAAGAATCTAGTAATTTTTAAGGCAAAGCTCACTTAGCACGGACTTGAAAGGAATTTCATGGTAATGCTACCCACCTCTTCTGGGAAATATCCTTGTGTAATCATATTTGGGGTACCTAGCCTCTTTGAATGCTGTGTATACAGTGCTGTAGGAGGCTCCATCAGGACTTATAATCACAACAAGAACAAAACATTCAGTAAACACATACACTGGAGACTCTCAGGGCTTCCTGTTCCACTGCCCCATCTTTTCCGCTGCACTGACAGCCAGCAGGAGTTTCCTCCAGAGGGCAGAAAGAGAGGGGAGTGACTTCAAGCAGGTGGTGCTCATCGTGTGAGCTCCTGTGTGTCCTTCCACCCTCTGAAACGTGACAACGTCATCTATAAAAGTAGGGGCGGCACATTTCTTGTGGGTTAGTTTTATTTGGGTAAAGATGATGTAACTACGTTTATAAACCATGGGGCTGAGAGCCTGGAGTGCACACACTAACTGTTCAAAAACATCAGCTTGGGTGTGGCATGCCTCTAACCCCAGTACTTAGGAGGCAAAGGCAGGAGGATCAGGAGTTCAGTGCTGTTCGTGGCTACATAACAAGGTCAGCCTGGGCTACATAAGACCCTGCCTCAAATAAAACAAAACAAGAAGTATCAGCTTTCGGCTGGGGAGATGATTTGTTATAGTACCTGTTGGATAAAGACTAGACTCCCAGCATCCAAGTAAAAGCCAGATGCTATGACACTTGTCTGGAGCCTTGGTATCTGGTAATGAATAGAGACACATGAGTCTCTAGACCTTGTTTCTCACTTAGTGTAGCCAAATAGCCGAGGCACAGGTTCAGGAAGAGGACCTGTCTCAGAACATAAGGAGGAGTGCTTGAGGAAGATGCCTGAGGTTGACCTCTGCAGGCACCTGCAGGTACATAGATGCACGCTTGCACACATACACTCACGCGTGCACACACACATGCACATGCTCACACACACACTTAATAAAAACAGTTCTTTTTATACACCACCGAGCCCCAGAACACTTTAGAGCAAAGCCTGTCCTACTTTAACCTGCTTTCAGTGGGTGATCTTTATGTATGCCATACTTTATGAAAGCATTTTAGCCCCACCCCTATTTTAGCCCCACCCTTTTCTTAGTTAGCAGGAATGACAGGGTGGCACAGTTACAAAAAAATAACAATAATAATAATATCAGGGAGAGGATGGAAACCAAATTCGATTTGTAAAACTTGGGTCACCACTTTGGTATTTGTGTCAGGCAAGGCAACTTACATCTGTGCATCTGTTTCCTATGCGATGAAGTGCATGAGGATTAAACATTAGGTGTGTAGAGAGATGCGGTAGACAAGGTTTGAGTCACGTGACTCGCTTAGGCCAATAAAACATAAACCACAGTAAGGACCTTGGCGCAACAGACCCTTTTAAAAATGTTGAATCGTTTCATACATGTACATAATGTCTTTTGGTCATGCTCACCCACGTTAGTCTGTCGTGCCCCTTGAACTCTTCCCAACAGTACCTTTGGCACATATATATTAAGGTCTCACGCAGTTAGCCACACCTTCGGTATATTCATGGGTGCAACAGCCGTGCCATGCCCAGAAGGGGCCTTCCGTTCTTCACAGAGCTCCTTCCGTCCTTCCGTTCTTCAGCTTTTACCAGCTTTCTGCACTCTTTGAGCAGCACATTGGTGGGAGCCTGGTCCTTGTGAACCCGGCTTCCCCATCGGCCTGGATCCCTGCGTGAACAAGCATGGAATGAGGCTGAGGCTGATCTATGGTGGATACACAGTACGAGCAAGAACTCGACCTCTGCTGCAGCCACTGTGACCATGGCCTCATTTGTTACTGCCTCATAAGCCGGCCTTTCACACTGGAGCGTGCAGTGCCCTGGGCACAATGGTCAGGGCATGCCTGAAATACAAGGGCGCTCCCTTCTCCACTGCCGCGAGAGAGGACAGGATGGCCATTTCCTGTGCTGTTCTGCCGGCTCTGACCTTGTGCTTGCCTTCTGTATTTGGATAATATTTACAGTCTTCTGATTTTTGCTCGCTCTGCTTCTGAGTCCTATTGAGACTCACAGCCATGTGCTCAGGCCATGGGGACTGCGTCTTCTCTATATTCCATCCCCCTGCCTCTGGGCTGTGGGGTCTCCTTCCCCAAGGAGTGTGTGCTGTACCTCATCTTCACCATGATTCTTCTGACATCACAACCTGTGAGGGGTGGAAAGGGGCAGTTTGGGGGTCACAAACCGCCCTGGGCTTTGAAACTTTTAAAGACTCTTATTTCCTCCTGGTCCCTCGCCCCAAACAGGAATGAGAAATCTTTTGTGTCGCAGATATAGAAGAGCAAGTCTGCATAGATTCTGGACTTCTCCATCTGAGACTCCAATGTCCAGAGTTACTCCCAGGAGGGAGAGACATGGTCCCCACTTGATGGGACACTTTGCCTCTCTGTGCATTGCTCATCACGGACACTGGGAGAGAGATCATTAACTTCCACGAGACATTTTACCAAAGGGAAATACTGATAAATAGGGTGCAGGAGCTCCCTCCCTGAAGATGTGAAAATCTGTTTCTTTACAGGGCACCACCACCAAACCAAAGTGTGCTTCCACCAAAGACTGATCCCACCAAAGACCGCCTCAGGGAGCCAGTGAGCTTGAGAGGCAGACGTATAGAGTGTGAGTCACGAGGGACTGACACGATGGTGAGTAACTTCTGAGCTGTCATGCCACCAAGACATCTCCTCCTAGCCTAGATGATGACTTCCTCACAGCTACACAGATGGAGTCCCTCACTCACTTAGCCTTCCATAGTCTCCTCCTTCCACTCTACAGCAGGGGAGTCCTCACAGAACGGGAGTCCAAGTGCCATTAGGACAGAACATACAACTGACCGGGAGGTGCAGGAGGCAGGAGCCAGAACCTCCCAGTCCCTCCTATGACAAGCTACAACAGCACCAAGCCGGGGATCTTAGAGAGTGCCTTGCAAAGAGTGACACCTGGTCTGATGGCAGTGAAGACTGTTAGTCTTGGAAGACAGGGCCCTACAACAAGTGGGGAGCTACTCCTGAAAGCCCTGGTGGGGTTCTCTGCAAGTGAGCAACTACTACAACTATTGCTGGCGCGTGCGCGTGTCACCTCAGGGAGGCAGCTCCTCTTCCCACAGATGCCATGGCTTTCCTGAGTTCTGCAGTGGTCTTTTGTGTGCATCAGAGAGTGAACAGCTAATCTGACAGACACGTAGTCTCCGTCTCAGTGACGACTGGGCTGTGTTCCGTGGAAACAGTCAGGGGTGAAATCCAAACAAATGGGTGTGTGTGGGGAGGGGGGTAGTTGTGTTTCAATAAAACTTTATTGACATGAAGAAGTTATGCATTGGATTTTCTGGCACTGTGTCTGTAGGTAGAGTTTTTAAAACTTGGGTCTCTTAAATCTACCTAAGACGTAGAAAAATCAACGTTCCTGGATGATTTTTTTTTTTAGCTTAGATATTCATAAAACAGCATAGTTAATTGAGAATAAAATAAATAGGAATGGCTAAGCTTTTCTCATTGGTGTTCTTATATTTAATATATGAACCTATATGTACATCAAACTATGACAAGTATTAAGCTTTAAGAGGAATTTGGATAAAATGGTAAAATCCTTGGAGAAACACTATCCCGTGTGTGAGTCAGGACATTGCCTAACAGCCCTAGAAAACACGGTAGTTTTATAAGAGAAAAATGCAATTCTCCCGCACCCCTGCCCCTGCCTTTTTTTCTCCTTGCCTTGGCATCTGGAGTTGAACTTAAGACCTCTGGCATGCTAGGTAAGTGCCATAACTCCAAGCTGTACCCACATCCCTCTTTAATATTTTTAAACCAAATCTCAATAAGCTGTACAAGTGTCCTTGAACTCACTCTGCAGCCCAGGGAGAACCTGAACTGTGATTCTCCTGCCACAGACTCTCAAGCAATGGGGATGATCACCGGCCTGCGCTACCATTTTCTGATAGCAGAGCATGCTCGTCTCTTAGCACAGTCAACACTGAATTCCTGTCTAAAAGACTGGAATGAATTATCTATGGCTACAACCCTGGGAACGGGGTAAAGAGGCCAGAGAACTCACACCTAACCCTTTGGGTACAAACTGGCTAGAAGTGGCACGCATCGCTGCAGTGTTGGTGGTGTCGTCGACCATAATTCACTCTCGTAGATACAATTCGGCTACTGGGGAAGTTGGGAAACGTAGGTTCAAGCTGGGAAACCATCTGTTCCATTACAATCTGGGCCCGTGAATTGTAGCAACAGGGAAGGAAGGTGGGGAGAGGAGAGAGGGTCTTCACGCACGCTGTAACTGGAAAAATCTTGGGCTGTGGGTCTCAATTGACCTACTTCCAAATCCTAGCTCCTCGGCTTGCTAGCCAGGTACTATTAGGCATGATTTAGCCTTGTTCATCTTTGCTTTCTTAATCTGCAGAACGAGGAAAATAGCTGCTCCCTCCCCCAGCTCCTCATTATAGAACTTCTATCTGCCGCCCTACCAACCTGGTAAGAGAGAGAAATCTAAACAACCAGCCACACATACATACTGTCCCAGGTCTAGCATAGCTTATCTGAGGCACAAGGCATTAGTGTTTGACACTGCCAGATAAGAGGTTCCCACCACTGAGGCCCAGTCAGAAAGAGAACTGAGAGTCTGGGAGGAAAGAAGTCTGGAACAGACCAGCCGCCACATTTCAAAATAAAAATCGATTTCCTTGTGACATCATCCTATTTTGTCTTGTACCTGTGGGCCTTTGTCCAATGAAAAAACAGCTGGATTCTCTCTCTCTCTCTCTCTCTCTCTCTCTCTCTCTCTCTCTCTCTGCACTGTTTTTGTTCTTTCACTGAGTGTTTTTTCCTTTGTTCAAGGTCAGGATGGCAGGGATGAGGAGGGAGGAGGAGGGAGGGGGAGGGAGCGGAAGGGAGGGGAAGGGAGGGGAAGGGAGGGGGAAGGAGGGGGAGGGAGGAGGAGAGCCTAGGGGAATAGATCCAAAAAGGAAGCAAAGATGTCTAGCCTCAACTGACTTCCATTCTCCTTTCTACGGGGAAAGTTTTCTTGGCATTTTGTAATGCCTGGAATGTCAATGTTGCACACATCTTCCTGACTGAGTTTGTCTTTCTCTCCAGCCACGAAGTCTTAAGTGACTCTGCACACTCTGCTTGTCCTAGTAAGACCTAACACCTATGCTGGCTTCTAAACAACTCATCTCTTCCGATCAACACAGCCCATTCCATTCCGCACACACATCTTAACCAGGCTGTGCATGTCAAGTATCCAGAACAGACCCCAGGGCACTATGAATGTGTCAGTTAAAGTTGACCTCCTCCCCAGGGGAATCTGATGGCAACTGCCCTTCCCACGTCCACCGCCCAAGTGTATCTCGTGGATCATCTCTGTTTCCTTGAGTTCATGTCTCCATTATCCACTTATTCTGCCCCTGAGCCAGAGCTGTCTGCACAAAAACATCATGAAACTGAGTGCTGATCTCAGAGAATTCCCAGCTGTTCGAAAGACACACCTGAAGATCAAGCCCTGCCCAGAAACACGGCTGAAGGAGGGAAGCTCCGTAGGATAGGCTCTGGAACACGGCTCTACCACTTGCCTTGTTGCCCAGGAATGCCCCGTCCACTTCTATTAGTGATAGGACCATCTCTCCATCACTCAGAACATTGCTCCCTGGGCTTCCTTGGCTCTTCTAAAGTAGTTGTGGGGGATGGGGGTAGAGTCAGCTTCTTTCAGTATGGAGGCATTTGGCAAGTGAGATGGTTGTCTTCATTGAAAAACACCCAGCACCTTTTCTGTCTGCAGAACACCACAGTGTTGTTGTGTAACACCCCGTGAGTCTCACTGGTAACCTATATCGTGACACTGTGAAGATTCATAAGAGGCAAGAGTTGCTGTACACTGTAATGTTTTCCAAGGTCATCCTCCAAGTTGATGCTCACACCCCCCCCTTCTCTCCCAGGAGGGGCCTCCAATTTAGCCCAAATCACTACTTACCCTCACTAGCCTTCCTCCTGCTTCAGCCTCCCAAGTGCTCCCAAGTACCCCCAAGTGCTCCCGAGTGTTATAGGTTTATAGATATGGGTCAATAGCAGACTCTATGCATCTTAAATTAATGTGTATGGTTTATCAGTCACTAGAAGCACAATGTCTTTTAAATTTTGCTTCCAGGATTCTAGAGCTCTGTTATCTATGCTAGACGTTCTGTCTGTAATGGTGCCCCCTTTGCTCTCTACCCGTGAGTAGAGGGCTTAAAGCCCTTGTCCTCCAAGAAGGCTTCCTGATAATACAGTTACAGCTTCGGCTTAAGCATGAGCTAAGAACTTTACCTCTTGCTTACATTTTCCTAACCTGATTGAAAATTTTAAGCTATAGATTATTCACCAGTAACCAATTCCAAATATCTCACATTTAATACCTGTGTGTGTGTGTGTGTGTGTGTGCATGTGTGCACAAATGCATGCTTGTGTGTATGTGTGTCTGCAAGTGCATACCTGTGTATTCATGTGTAGTGTATGTTGTATGTGTGTATACAATACATGTGCATGTGTGTGTGCATGAATTCATGCCTGTGTATATGTGTTTATGTGCCTGAATGTGCACACCTGTGTATGCATGTGTAGTATATGTTGTATGTGTGTGTGTTGTGTGTGTATGTTGTGTATGGGTTAAAATCCTTGTCTATTTTCACTCTCACTGGCCCCCTCATCTGTCCTCTAAACGGATTTAGAATTTGTTGGCACTACATTCCTGGAGGATCAGAGCAGGTGTATTCTGTGTACAACCCCACAGTGACAGGAAACGGCAAAATAATTTGCAACCTAGTGAGTACTTACTTACTATTTACCTTCTGGGTTTCTTCTCCAGCATTTCATGTTATCAATAATGAAGAATTTGAGACTTTGGAACAAAATTCCAAGGCACTTCATAATTATTTAAAACTATGTCTATTTGACAACAAACCCTGTGTTTACTTTTAAACAGTGGGAGAGCGCTTTATAAATAGGCAATGATAGAACAATTCGGCGTTAAGCAAGCCTTGCATCTGCTGTTTTGCTACTTGAGGGGAAACAATTTTCTAACAAGTGGCAATGGTCAAGAAAGCTATGAAATTTAGGCCAGTTGTCACGGAACACAACTTATTAGTTGCTAAGCTACGATCCTAAAAGGAACTCAATTAGGGGGAGAGAAAGAAACTTAACTAGGACCCACCACCTTTGAGAGCAGGAAGTTGTAGCTGTCGGGTGATTCTGGTGACTGTGTGGCAAGAAAAGTGATTGACAAACTGGCCTCTGCTTGGCATCAAATTTGGCTTTGATTGTGTGAGTGACTGATAGGCGGGTGTCATCGGAAAATGTGGACCATGCATCGCATGGGGTTATTTTGAGACAAAATGATTGACACATTGCAGAAAGTGTCCCATAGATGGAGAAAACCAAAATGAGACTTGTTGTGACAAACATTCCCTTTTTACCTGTGCAATCTGTGCACAGAGGAGAGGGGAGGAAAGCCGTGCTGGGTGCCGATTAACTTATCTGATGGATAGTTAACAGGATGCCAGTGGCCTGGGTGCCTGGAAAGAGCTCCAGACGGCAAGGAATCTGGAGAAACTTGTTTCAGAGTTTAGTTCTCACACAGATTGAGGTTTTTGGAAAGAAGACCCATCTGCTACAATATTAAATCTACAAGTGCCGGCAGCCATCTTGCCTACCTTCTGTGAACAGCATTGGAGGAAAAGATACAAGGTATCTGCCATGAACATGAATTTCAATTAAACAATGGATAATTATTTTCGTTTGTGTCCTGACTGTGGCACAATGTGGGCTGATGCTTCCGGAGTCATTCTCCAGCTGAGGACTCTGTTTCCTCATCAGTGAATCTGCTAACTAGTGTACCTACTCCATTCTTTGTGACGATCAGGTGAGGTGATTAATTCGGGTTGGCAAACTGTCTTTTCTGGTCAAGGCTTTTGGTGTGCGAGGCCTAAGAGGAGTCCCGACTGAAGTTTCATATCATCTTACTTGGTTTTGCTTGCAGCCTCTCGAATTTTATCCCAGAGGTGAAGGGGAAATCATCATAAGGAATTAAGTCATCCATTCTAAATCACATCTGTGCGTAGAACAACGGTGACCCAGGGAAACTGGAGAAAATGACGTGGGCCCCCTGAGCCCAGAGCTCCACAAACTACTGTCTTTGGCCGTAAGTTCTGTTTTATGGCTGTCTATAAAGCTGCCCATCAGAAAGCTCCTGACAGACGACCCAGAGCAATGAGAGTGTGAGGGAGCTGCAGTGAGGGACATTTCACCTGGCAGGGACACAGAGCACAGGAAGGGCATTCCCATAAAACACAGGGCCTTCCATTCTTCCTTCCCTCTTGTCCCTCTGGCCCTAGTCCTCAGACTCTCAGTTTATGTATACTGTTGTTCATCCATTCATCGCTTTCAGTGAGTCATACCGTGGTGTGAGCATTCATTCAATCATCAATTCGTCTTTTAAGTGAGTCATAAGATTTTTATTGAATGAATAACAGCCACTTGCATTTACGGAGCTATTTCCCCATGGTGGGATCCTTGGTGGTAGGATAACAGTAAGGACAATATTATCGACATTAACCAGACAGTTAGGATTCTGTGGCAAGTTTTCTATTTGTATTATTTCATTATATCTTCACCAAAGTTATTTGGGATAAAGCAATTGCTATTACATCTTAATTCAATTTAATTTTGAGAATGTCCCACGAGAGTGGTGTATTTCCAACATGTCCACCCCACCTGTTTCCTATCTAACTCCTTCTGGGTCCCCCCTGCTCCCTCTCAAATTTATGAGTGCTTGGTCTTCAGTTGTCCCTGGGAAGACTTCTTTCTCCCTCTTCCAACAGCCATTGTCTTTTGTTTTTCATCTAGGTCTGGGACCTTCTGAAATGTCCCCATCGACACTGAACTATTGACTGGCATTGTTGTTCAGCCCTTGTGTAGGTGGCCACGCTGTCGAGACTCCCTGGGTGCAGCGTCCCTGTCATATCTAGGAGTCATTGCCCCCTGATAGCAGACATCATGGTCTTCTGGTTCTTAGAGTCTTTCCACCTCTTCTTCCAGAACAGAAAATTATTTTATAGGATTTTTTTGTAGGTTGATAGTTACATATACAGAGTTTAAGTAAATGGTCCCAAGTTACATAGCATGCCTTCAAACCATGGCTATGTGCACACACATGCTCTTCACTGCTGCATCTGTCAGATTCAATGGATCTCAGACTCCAGTCTGTAACTCTTTTCCGGTAATGAATTCATAAAGAATATAGACTTTGAACTATGTCACAGAGTATGGACAAAGGAGCTGACTTAAGAGGGCAATTATCCCCACTGGGGAAAAAAGCACTCAGCAGATAGACAAAAACAGCAGAAGCACAAGACAGGTCCTTGTTCCTACCATCAGTCATGAGGGGCATCTGCCTCAACAACAGTCCGACAAAGCCGAGAGATACCTTCCAAATCATCCCCTGGAGGAAGGGGAGACAGCTCATTAAATAAAGCGCTTAATAAGTATGCGTTAGAATTCCCAGCACCCATGTAATTCTAGTGTGCGCATTCAACTTTAGCCCAGTGAGCAGAGACAGGAGGATCCTTTTCTCCCTCAAATCCTTCAAACTTCTTTTGAAGTTTGGTGAGAGACCCGGGCTGAAAAAATACGCCAGAGAGCGGTTAAGGCACTAGATACTCACCTGCAGACTGGCTTCAGTTACAGGTACTTGATCTAGTGTCATCCAGAACCCGTGGGGTCCCTCTTCATAACCTGCTCTCTGCCGCCACACTGCAGCCTCTTATCTGGGGTTCGAATGGATTCCCGTAGGCAGTTGGGGGTGTTGTTTCAGTAAGGCCCTGCCCTGTTTTGATATCCCCTCCCCACCGTGTAGACTACACAAGGTCTGACTGCTCTCCCACAATCCCTAGCGAATTCTCTCCAGACCCCCTCACCTCTCACTGGATTTCTGTCCCGAATAGATTGAATGTGTTTAGGGACAATAGTATGGAACTCTTGACTTCAGGTAGTCCCTAGAACCCCCCCACCCCCACCCCCCGCGGAGGCGCTAGTCACTGTTACAAGAGCAGCTAGGCAGAGGTAGGGAGAGCAGGGGCCGCCTGAGGTGAGCCCTAAGTGGGGTTTCCTGAAGGAGAACTGTGAACATGGATTAGGAGGCAAAAACAGCTGGAGTCCATTACAGCGGATAATTTGGAGTTTTGTTTAATTACCGAGTGCCCAAGCATATCTTCCTGAGTACACACAGCTCCATTGAGCCCTGGACAAAACTGGGAACATTATCTTATTCATTACCATGTTGGAAGCTTCCCCCCCCCCCAGAACCAAACGTGCCTTTAACACGAGTAAATGTCACCTTTTTCTCGTTCCAAAAATGCTTCAAGGCTCCAAACTTTTAAAATGCCTGGAACGTAATTCTTGCCACCTCTCCCCTTATCAGCTCTGCCTCTCATGTAAACAAAAGGTATCAATATGCGACCTAACACTTCAATCAAAACTGGATTAACTACTGTGTTTCTTTGCGGGGCGGTAACTTCCATTGCAATTTGTTCTGTGTTGTTCGGTAGGCACATGTGTTCTGCATGTATACACAGCTGAGAATCGCTCTTCTCTGGGTGACATTTTAGGCAGGGAAAAACTGCATGCCTCGGCGAATGACACAGTTCACTACAAGTGGCTACCTCAGAATCTGAGATTCTTAAATGGCTTAGCATTTCCCCTGCAGCCACACTATCTATCACCGAGCAGTGACATTCTGAGGGACTCCAGCCAATCAGAGGGTTGGAGGATAATTTTTACAAAACAAATGTATGTATAAATTATCGCTCCCTTCTCTCCTGTCTATAAATAGCAGTACTAATAGATCCGTAGTGTGAGATGGGAAAAGGGTGTTATATTCTAGAATATTCCTCTTGTCAGGGAAAGGAAAAATGAAGCAGCCTGGTTGTGTCAGGTTTTGGCATTGTCCAGCAGCTCCTAGTTATAGTGGGCTGAAGGGGAGAGGGTGTGTGTTTCTTGTTTAAAGAAGGGAGCCAATATGTCGATACACACACACACCTGGAGCGCAGGAGGTGGGGGAGGGGAGCTGACGAATCTTCATCTTTTCCTATGGCTTCATAGCTAGAGCATTCCACTTGTGTTATCCTCCAAAAACCAAAAGCAGTTGGTTGTAAAGCAAGAGCCACCTAGACTAACAGTCACATGACTCGTCAAACATCTGTGACATGTAGTTAGGGAAGACAGAAAGAACCTGACTTCTCCTTAAGAGATTTTTTTTTAAAGACTGTGTGTGTGTGTGTGTGTGTGTTTACTTAACATGCAATGTCTCTGCACCATGCACATGCCCGGTACCCACAGAGGCCAGAAGAGGACATCAGATTCCCCTGGAACAGAAGTCACCTGTAGTTATGAGCTTCCATGTGGGTGGTGGGAACTGAACCTGGGTCCTCTGGAAGAGCAGCCAGCTCACTGCTGAGCTATCTTCCTATTAAGATCTTTTTCAGAATCTAAATTATTTTTATTTCCGTTGACTGAAAGAGAATCCATATTACTTTAAAGTGAAGGGGGAGAAGGGAGGAAGAAAGGAAAGAAAAAGAAAGGAAGAAGGAAGGAAGGAAGGAAGGAAGGAAGGAAGGAAGACAGGCAGGCACAAGCACAGCAGCTGACCAAGTATTTTCAGTCGCCTGTAGCTTCAGTTTCTTCGGAATTCGTTTATGACTTACAAACCATGCAACTTCTTGGGAGGTTTATTAAAGGCTTAAAAATTACAATGTAAATCACCCCTCTTGTAAATCGCAGCACACCACACATTATGTGGTCCTGGAATTTCTGCTCACGGAGGCTGACATCTCTCTGCTGGTTACAAATGCCGTGTGCTGTTGGCCACAAAGGTCCCAGCACAAAATCTTTCAGCTATAATAAATGTGTTTGCAGTTACCTGTCTCATATTACCGTGACATATTTCCTCACTGAGAGAAGGGACAGTCTATCTCCCCAGTGTTCCCCACATGTATCTCTAAGCCCACGGAAGACTGGCACCCTGGAGGCTGTGCCACTGCCCCACTCCCAAACCCTCATATTTGGGAGAACAGAAAGGCATCTTAGAGGAAACACTGAGTTCAGAGCATGTGTCAGCCTGCAGCCTGACACCGAGAAGACTGTATGGAATAATATTGAGCATTTTTCTAGTTATTAATGAGTATTATAAAGCATCTTTGATTACATACAGATAATCGTGCGCCTGTGCAAAAGTGTGTATGGTGTGTGTGTGTGTGTGTGTGTGTGTGTGTGTGTGTTTAAGGTCAGTGGCCAAACAGAGTACTTTTATAAATAAAGTTTTATTTAAACATAAAACCCATGATTCCTTGCGTTTTATTTGAACATAAAACTTACCATTCCTTGCCTATTGGCCATGTCATCATTTGTGTGTGTGTGTGTGTGTGTGTGTGTGTGTGTGTGTGTGTGTGTGTGTTTCTAAGGTCAGCAGCCCAAACAGGATGCTTTTGTAAATAAAGTTTTATTTAAACATAAAACTTACCATTCCTTACGTATTAGCCATGTCTTCATTTGTCTGACATGGACAGAGCTGAGTGGCTGAACCACAGACCAATGTGCCCTGCAGATGAAAACCACTTACTATATACTTATGTGATAAGCTCCCTGGGCTAGGGATGGGCTCCCTGACAACAGTTGTCACTGCTGTGCCCCCACGGCAGACCAGCACTAGAAGCCAGTGGAGGGTTGACAAGGGTGTTTCGAATGGTGAGTTTACATTGTTGATGTATGTGAGTGACCTGTGAGCCTAATTTTTTTCAAATCCAGTTTAATCTGGTCATCATTGGTAATAACGAAAGAAGACAAGAGAGAGATCCTTGTTGAGGAAGGTTTCTCCTTGAATCTTTTCATTTTATGTATGTGTTCACATGTGCATATGTACATGCATGCATGTGTGTTCACATGTATGCATGTTCACATGTGCACATGTAAGTGTGTTTGCATGTGCATGTGTTCATGTGTGTGTGTTTGCATGTGTATATGTGCACACAAGCACACAGTGGATTTTCCTTGCACATGTATTTTCATGTTTCTGGAGGCTAGAAAACAATCTTGGGTGTCATTCCTCTGGTGCTGTCAACTTTTTTTGAGAGAACGTGTCTCACGAGGCTGCAACTCACCATGTAAAATGCCTGGCCCAGAAAGCCCCAGGGATTTGCCCATCTCTCGGAAACACTGGGATTGCAAATGCACACGTCATCATGCTTGGCTTTTGTCCCGAGGGTTCTGGACATTTAGCCTGTATCCTCATGCTTGCAAGACAAGCACTTTGTCCTCAGAGCCATCCCCAAAGCTTAGCTTGGCATACGAGCAATGTGAAGTGGCCAATAAGGAAACCAAGCACTGGGCTGAATCTTCTACGTGCAGTTCCCCAAGAGCTCCCAAAGAACTAGCTTTCTTTGTAACGATATGATTCTAAAAAAGGCAGGCAGTGACCCTGGGGCAGGGAGGTCATCAATTCCAAAGCCTGAGCTATTCCACCCCCAACCTTCTGCCCATCCACAGATGGACACAGACTCAAGGCCCAACAACCAGGAAGAGGACACAGCTCTGACATGTGCTTCCAAGAACAATGTGGCTGGTGGTCACAGTGGGAGAGCCAGGCTTGAGGGCACAGCCTCCCAGAGGGGAACTAGAAGCCCTAGATGAACAACATGTGAGAGCAACTATGCCTGGGATATGCAGTCTGCCTTTCTATTTAAAATAACGCAACTCAAAGGTTCAAAGCCACAAAAGAAATTAGTTTTGATTCATTTAACTGAAAGACCAGACCTGGGGAAGATTGACACCAAAATGTGTTTTTCTAGTGTAGAAATGATGCCATTGAGACTGTAAGTCTTTGATTTTTTTTTCTCTTCCTCTTTCTTTTCTACTTTATTTTAAGGTTGTTCTTCTCCCAATTATGAAGAAGCTTATGACAACAGTTTTCCCCTTCCACATTCTGTGAGAGATTCAAAGTCAGATTTTTTTGAGATCCAGACTCATTGGATCCTTCTCTCCTCAAGAGGCAATTGCTGTGGTCATCGTAGTAATGGGCTTGCTCCCAGGCTGAGGGAGGCTCTGCTTCTCCGGAAGCAGGAGAATCAGTCAAGAGTTAGGTATATGTCTTCACTGCGTTTCTGTCACCACGATGAGATGCTCAGACAAAAGCCACTTAATTTCTTTGGTTCAGTTCCAGGGTGAACCAGTCCATCATGCTGGGAAGCCATGGTGACAGCCCTGGAACGCCATGGTGACAGCATCTCAAAGGAGCTGGTCACCTTGCAACTGCAACCAGGAAGCAGAGGGAGATAGAGGCTGTCTTCAGCTTACTTTCTGCTTTTTGCACAGTGCAGAGCCTAAGCCTGGGGAATGCTGCCAGCCATGTGGGTAGGTCTCCCCTTCTTAATGTATTAAGATAATCCCTCACAGGCATGTCCAGTGGCTCTTCTCTCAAGTAATAGACTTCACCAAGCTGAAAATTGGAAAGAACATCACAGTGCCCCTGTGAAACCCCTGAGTTGTATCAGGAAATGCCAAATGGTATAAATTCTGGGAGTTAAAATAAAAATCTGCCCATCAAAGCTATCAACACTTACATTGGGAAGTGGTAGGTGGCATATTTCCTTTGTTCCTTAAGCTAATTTAACTTAATTTCCTTTCCTTTAAGCCAGAGGTTACCTGTTCCTTAGAGACTCTGTAAGAGAATTGAGAAGAACCATTTCTCAACCCCCTGGAAAACCAAATCTACTTCCCACCTTCATTTTTTTCTCTCTCTGACGTATCTCACATCCCAAAATATTACAGAAAATACCACAGGCTTTATTTTGCATATTGCCACGCTCAATAAAGAGAACGCTCTCAGGGAACAGAGGTCAGAGTCTCTCCGTGACTCCCAGCGTCTAGAGTGGCACCTGGATCACGTGTGCACTCAATTAAGAACCACGTTGAATGGATGAGAACATGGGTGGATATACACAGCATACCCTCACAGAAGAGGAAGAGCTGAGGTAGCGCTCGGCTCTCAGGCATATCCAGCCTGTGTTCCATCCCCAACTCGTCATGGTGTTAGAGGTTCCCAGTCACCTGCCAGCATCTACCTGTGACCAGAGATTGTCCATTTTCCAGAGTTAGACTATGTTTCCTGAATTCAGGCTTCTTGGATATTTAGATGCCAGCTTGTTTAATTTCTGCCTGAGTAACAACCTGTGCTGGATTACTTTTCCCACCATGGAAGTGTGGGCTCTATCCTGGCTCTCCTCTTTCCCTTCATTCTCATCTCCTCTGGGCTACAACCCAGAGCCTCCTCTGTCGAGACCCTCCAAGCTGGGCCAAATCACACCCAGGTTCTATTCTAAACAGTAGCTTGCAGCAGTGAATCTTAGCATCCATTACTTGCCAAAGGCTTTTGTGGGTAGCATTCAATCGAAGCTTTCTGGAACTCTCTATCTTCAAGTGGGTTCATATGCTGAGAATCTTCCCTGGTTGGGAATCAAGGAAACCCCATGGCTCTCCAGCACATGTGACATCCAGATATGACTTACTCACTTGGACTCCCTCTTGGAATCCATGCATCCTCCAGCTGGGGGAGACAGGCCCCAGGTCTCCTTCTATACCATGCCAGGACTGCTGACCTCTTAAACAGTGGCCATGGTATAGATGACTTAAAGACTTTAGGCTTCTTCCAAAAGTGCCCCTGAAGTCATCCCCCCCCCAAAGGATCTCTCACAAGCTGGTGCCACAGAGAACTTCAGGTAACAGGACACCTAACACAGACAAGGAGCTGCTCAAATGACATGTGTTATGGGTATGACAACCAACTTTTCATGATTACTGTTGGGACATTTGAAGAAACACAAGTATTTGTTTAGAGCACGGAATTTTAAATACATTCAACATTTTGGTGTGTATGTGCACACATGTGCATAGGTACACATGCATAACCATGCTTGCCTACATGTGTGGCCAGAGAGAGGTCTCTCTGTTTCATTGTTTGTTTGTTTGTTTTTGAGACAGGCAGATTCATTGAGCCTGAAACTCACAAATTTGACTAGACAAGCTGGCCAGTAAGCCTCAGGAATCCTCACATCTCTGCTTCCCTATTCCCTGTACCTGCTACCATGATCACACCTGTTACAACTACCACATCTGCTACCATGACCACACCTGCTACCATGACCACACCTGCTATCATGACCACACCTGCTACCACAACCACTGCCTCAGCCCCTACATATATTCAAATTTTTACTTTTAAAAATCCATCTTGCCGCTTCTCACCTTAAACAAGTGGCTGGACTTGGTGGCTCTCAAATGTGGCCCTAGATCCAAAGCAGCACCTGGGAACTTGTTGATGTTACCCTCTCAAGGTCTCAGCCCAGAACTTTAGAGTCAGAGATAGGAAGTGGAGTCAGTGCATTTCAATGGGATGCCTGGGCCATCCTTCTGTCCACCTATGCTGAGAGACTCTGACAATCTGTCCATAGTGAGTGGTGCTCAGATCACTTGGCCATGCAGGTCATGCATATTTTAAGAGTTCACTGCAACATGGTGCAAGTCGATCCCAGCTGCTCCAGAGACTGAGGCCAGAGGAGCCCAAAGTTTAGGTCTGCCTATGGTAAGTTCAAATTCAAGTTCAAGTTCAAGTTAAAGAGACCTGCATCAAAATAAAATTAACAGCAGGGATGTGGGAGGAGGCAGGATGCCCATGGTAGGGTACTTGCCTGGCATGTTTGGGAGCCCTAGGTTCAAAACTTAGTACAGAAAATATTTAGTAAGTATTTGCGTGTCAGACATTCTGCAGTTTCTAGCACGTTGTATGTGTTCGGTACATGACACATCCAGGCATTACTATTATCCTTATGGTTGTTGTATTTCTTTGCTAAGTGAACCGTGAAAACTCTAGAGCCCTCCCTGGGAAAAACGCAGGCAGCCAAGGAAGAAGCAGGCACAGAAGTTAGGGTGACTGTCTACAGCAAGATCATAAGAACCCCACTCTGCTGTCACTCACATGGTTGGAGAAGGGTGTCATGAGGTGGCATCTGCACACCTCAGCTATGCTTTAAATATCTCACTGAAGACCTAGGCATGGAGGCCAGCTATAACATGCTTGCCCGGCACATACAAAGCCCTGGATTTAATCCCAGCATCGAGATTTTTAAAAAAGTGTTTAAAGCAAGATTCAGTGAAATCAGATATTCACCAGAACACACAAATCAACATGGTAGCTATTGCTTAGTCTCTGGAAAAAAAGTTTCTAGGTCCAGTATTGGCTTGAAATAATTTTTGGATTTTGAGAAACCAGTAGCAAAAGGGACCCTCTTGCTGGTTTCCTGAAAGTCTGCAGTGGCTTTTAATTTTTACCAAGTCCCCAGGAGTCATATAGGTGGGAAGAGGAGTGAATTATTGACAGCAGGTCCAGAGAGCCCAGTGCCTGGAGTCACAGATATTTCTTCTGTGCTGTGCCTTGGGTCACAGATAACCCAAGCCTAAAGATCTCAAACACTCAATTGTCTATTGTACAAGAGAGCTAAGTGCAAGCAAGGGCTGTACCTATGGAAAGTGATTTTTTAGGGCACAGGTTATAAAGAAATTTGGAGGCAGGATGTGCACTAACTCTTAAGCATGCATTAGCCATGGACCCTTCCTAACTCGAGCTTTTCGGTCTAGGATGTACGCCAGATTCGTGTCATCTTTTAATTCTAAACACGCAAACAGCATGTAAAGAACCAGTGTCATCCTATAAAACCATTGTTTAAAATGAGGAAAGTTAGAGGCCCACCCTCAGCCTTGAGCCAGGTCCTGCAGATCCAAAGCTGCAGCATCACCATGACACAGGGCTACAAGATACCCAAGAGGAGTCCTGGTGAGGATCCAGTGTTCATAGTGTAGCAGAAGCCAGAGGCCTCAGACCAGAACAATGACTCCCTATGATACAAATAAAGCTGTTTGGGCAAAAGGATATATACTGTGTGACACACTGTGACACACCTCAGCTTCCACATCGAGGTTTTGTTTTATATTAATTTTTCATTGTTGTTGAGAGGGGCTCCAAGGGTGGTGGGCGAATATCAAAGGGCTGGGGAGTGAGTGGGGTTGGGTGCATATGTGCAATTCCCAAAGAATCAATAAAAAAACTATGTCAAAAATAAAATGGGTAAAACTATAAGCATGCATTAGCTAAAACTAAACTAAAAGTTTGTTCAGAAAGGACTGCTGAATTCGTAGAGTGTTCACAACTAAAGGCTTGTCCAAGCCACGTTTCCGAGTGAAATATCTGTTTGTTCAGTGCAGGGCTCATTTTTTTATCTCAGAGAACCCTTTGGGCATCCAAGTGGGCTGGCGTCGGAAAAGCCAGTCACACCGTCTCTTATTAGAGGGTTTTGTGCCTAAACCTCAGGAACACGACTTCAGAGATTTTGCAGGCTGTCCAATTTCCCGTTCCAGTTCTGTGTCCCCCACATGACAGCAGCCCCCCTGAGTGAACAGGAGTTTAGGCTTCCTCCTTTTCGAATTTTTTTCTCTCTCCTTAGCTCCGCCCCAGCTCGCTCTTGAAAGGGCTCCTGTTCTGTCAGCCATAATGACATCTGCTGGCCGACACAGGAAGTCGTAAATCTGTAGGTCCCCCTCTCAACCAAACCTTGTTAATGCCGTCATTTATCACAGGGGCTGGGTGCCATCTCTGGAGGGCCGAGCGCACGGAGTCCATCTTCTCCCACCGCCCGTTCCCAAGAGAGCCACCGTTTTCAAAGCAGCCGCTCTTTCATTTAGAGTTTGCAGACCTGCAAGTCAGGCAGATGTAAACCCAGCGTCAAGGAGAAGCTCTTGGGAGGAAGCCATGAGGACGAGGAACCATAGGCCAGCCTTAAGGACTAAACGGGGCAGTTCTACCCAAGCTCTGCCCTTCCTCAGCCTCTCACTGCCGCTGTTAGGGAGAGGCAGGCTCCGGGGGAGTTGAAAGAAGATTGCCTGGGCTACTATACTTAATGCTGAAGCAACCCCGCTAATGCTCAATTTGTTTCTTAGTTTCTCAGTTTACTGTGTCCTCAGTAAACTTAATTCAAAATCTCCACCTATGCAGGCTGAACTCTTGCTTTCAGTAGCCAATGTGTGGTTCCCAGCTCTGTCAAAAAGCCACTATTAAAGTTTGTTAGAGGTACAGCCATTCAAACAGGCTCTGGTCCTTCTTCAGCCCAATTTATATTTCATTATATTAACGCTATACTGGGGACTGAACCCAGTGCCCAATATGTTCGGCATGTGACTGGCCCTGATCTGGATTCCCAGCTGTCTTTCACATTTTATTTTGAGGCAGAGTCTCACTAAGCTGCACAGGCTGGCCTAGAGCTTAATGTGTAGGCCAGTCAGGCCTTGAACTACTTTCTAATTCCCCCAGCCTCAGGTTCCTGAGTAGCTTCTACTAATTCCTTGAACTACCAGGTAGCTCTGTGCTGCATTTTAAAGCAGAACCTGATGTCTTTCAGTCTTTCGTGCACATCCTGCTCTGTAAGCTAGGAATTCAGTACCAGCATCTTCACCTCAGCCTCTCAGCATGTGAGCAGGTCGATCTTCTTTGGGGGGGGGGGGGGACTGGGAAATGGAGGGGTGGTTGCTTGTGTCCTCTGTCTTGCAGTATACTAAACAGCGCTTGTGGGATCCACCCACTAGGTACTGCCTGTGAGGTAATGATACGGCAAGGTCCCCAGAGTCCCCAAGTGTACAAAATCATCTCCTCTGGGCCCTCACTCCAAGACTACCAAGTGCAGTCTTCTGGCTTGGAGCTTTGAGTGTCACCAAGGAGCTGATTGGAAATCCACAATTCCCTGACCCCCAACCCAGGTCGGCAAAACCAAACAGTAGCTCTGGGGTTGATTTCAGGAGTCCGTTCAAGGCCTATGCGAGAATGAGGCACTGAACTCTTGGGCTGAGGAGCACAGGCAGAAAGAGCAGAACATCGGGTGACAAAAGACCTGTGGGGGGTGGGGGGAAGCATGGCATTACCACAAAGTTGTCGAGTTGGTCCTGCTTGAGGTCAAGAGCTCACACACCAAGGGAGTTTGAATCCAGGCTGCTTCTGGTTTGGTTTTGGTTTTGTTGTTCTTTGTTTGTTTGTTTGTTTGTTTTTTAAGACAAGGGCTCAAGTAGATTAGGCTAGCCTTGAACTCCCAGCCCAGGACAACTATGATTTTCCTGCCTGCACCTTTGTAGTGCTGGGATCCCAAGCCTGTGCCAACATACCTGGTTTATATGGTGCTATCCAGAAGCCAGGGCCTCTCGCATGGTAGGCCAGCATCCTGCCCACTGAGGGTACACCCCAGCCCTGGAAACTTACGCTTCAACATTTGTTATCTCTGTGAGCTTGGTTATGTCCTCCAATCTTCCTGTGTCTCAGTTTCCTCAGAGGAGAAATGGAGACCACAGAAGCACTGGACCTGATCAAATTCTCCCTGAAGCTGATTATATTTTTATGCTAAAGCAATGGAAGTGGTACTTGTCTCCATGTGCTTCATAAATGTCACTCATAACTGTCACCATAGTTATGAGGTCATTCCTATCCTGCGTCTGGTTGTCAAGCTCCTCAAAGGCCAGGCAGGTTCCCCGTTACATGCTGTGTCCTCAGCAGGTGACCTGGCCTGATGAACACTGGATACTGAGGATGCTTTCTGGATGGACAGACGGATAGAGCCCACAGGCTAGTCCTCCTCCGGTGCCTGAATTGGCATTCCGTCACCAGGGCCATTCTTCATGGGCCTCCCACCTTCTGAGATTTAATTTTGCAGACCGAAGATGTAGCTAAAGTGAGTTTATCTCTCGATAGGATACAGAGTGGACCTGATGTACATCAGCCAGGCACTCCACAAACAATGAACAACCAACAAACGCATACAGGCAGAGATACAGTTCTGAGGTAAAGGGTTTGCCTTGTGAACTCGAAGCCCTGGGTTTCAGCCTAAAATCGAGAGATCCCCGTAAGTCAATCAAACGGCATAGCGTGCAGGATTGCTTCCGCTGCACCAGGCATCACGGTAAGTAGTCTACATTTGCTCCCAGGATCCTCCCTAAGCTCTTAACAACCCAATGGTATAATTATCATATTTCACACATGAGAATTCTAATCACTCTCTCCCTCTACATTAAACAACAATGCTCAAGTATAAGTATAAAAGTATGTTTTAACCTGGACTCCCAGTGACTCCGTGTTCCGGGATGTGTGGGGGCAATACTAATTTTGAGCATTCCACACCTACCCCATGCTTAAGGACTTCCATACAAGTGTCAGAGTGCATGCCTTATTTTCTCCCAAAGCTGGAGTCGCAGTACTAAAAAGCTCTGTTCCACAGCCATGTAGGTGAAGCTGCGGAGAGGAGGGAAGAGGCCTTGGTCTCCCAGGGGCCAAGTGTCGGGGCAGAAAAGAGGCCAACCAAATACAAGAATAGAAAAAATTAGAAGCAAGGGTTACATACTTTATTATAAAGTCCATCCTTGAACAAGATCGTAGCCGGCAAAGGTATGGTAGCCCACCAAGGTTTGACCATGCAGGTACGCATCACAGCTATTCACTGGAGGCTCACCACGTGCCTGGCATAAGACTGATAGGCTGGAGACACTGGCCTCCATCCTGTCAGAGCCCTCTTGAGGGTCACAGACTGAGAGATTCCACTCTGGATGATGCCATTTCTTCAGTATCAGCAGAACTACCATGGGCTGGTACCCATGGCCCTTGAGCCTCCAAGGTGAGCCCAGAGCACTGCTACGTCACAGCTGGCTAACTGGGTTGATAAACACTCCAACTCTCCTGTCCTCGAGAAGGACTCCTGGAAAGTTGAGGTCCATACTCTCTCCCAGTTCCTCCGGCTCTTCTCCATGACCCCGATTTCTGTCTCCTCTGCATCGTAACACCCCCTCCCTTGGCCCCCTTGCTTCCTTCCTTCCTTTCTCCCTCCCTGGAGATAGCTCTCTATCAACATTTCTTAGCCATGCTGTTTGCAAGGAAATGTTTAGTTCTAGCTCCCCAAATCTTTCTTTGGGGTGAGCAAGACCAAGTTACAAGCTTTATAGGAAGAGGGGTTAGGGCATCCTTCCAAGTATTCACTCACTTTAAGCCGGATTGCTTGGCCTCGTTGGGTGGGCCAACAGTGCCTAAGGAGAAGAGACAAGCTGTATTATTGGGTGAAAACGGCATCCAGGACAAGACACTTTGACATAATCCCGGCAAGCAGTGGGGTAGAATCTCATGAAATGTTAAGGACGATGGGAGCTTAATGCCCTAATCATAATAGATAAGACATGCTGCAGATAAGACAGAAAGGTGTTCTCAGAGAGAATTATATCATTCTCTATTTGCTCCGAGACGTTGAGGAACACCATCGGGCGCACGGTTCTAATGAGTCCTGAGAGTGTGTAGCTTAAAGCGCGCTTGACGTCGTATAAACCACACTGATACCTGGGACTTATAAGGCTGCCCGTCACATGGCTGCCAAGCTGCACGGATCCTTACAGCCACTTAGTGTCTCTCTGTGGCTAATGAACTCCAGCAATGGCTGAGTGAGCCAGGGCCTTGGTCTGGATTCCCTCAACATCAGCAACAAAAACACTGTCACCGGCTCTCAGCAACCAACTCCAAGGTAGAAGAAACGTGACATGAGATGTCACGGCTCCTTGTGCCAGGGCTGTGCACTCAGCAATCATCCCATGGAAGACATATGCAATGCTTAACTGCCCTTGCAAAAAGTCCCACGTTAACAGAACCACAAGAGTTTAAAACAGAAAGAACTGGAGAACTATTGGGAGGTTTTCTTCTTAGGATAGCCACGGACTTATATCAACTTTCCCTCGTCGTATTTTCTTTCTTTCTTTCTTTCTTTCTTTCTTTCTTTCTGTCTGTCTTTCTTTCTTTCTTTTTTTATTTTTGTGGTACTGAGAATTGATCCCAGGGCCTACATGGTAGGTAGATGTGTTCTCACTATGTCCCCAGCCCCTTGGGACTTGTTTCTTGTTGGTTTGTTTTGAGATAAAGTCTCCCTCAAGTGATGAGGCTGGCCTTGAACTCACTCTGTAGCTCAGACTGGCCTTGGATTTGTGTCAGGGTTACAGATCTGTGCGACCAGGCCCAGCAATGCTTATTGCTTGAGTAGATGTTTTCAGGATGTCCATGAGTGGATCAGAATTTGAATGTACAAATGCATGCAATTGGACGAAATTAGAAGTCTGCTTTCTGATGGAACTTCTCTGTGCTGGAGCCGACTCTCCCTGAAGCTCCTCTGCTCCCCTCTCCCTGACAGAGTCTATACACCTCGGCACAGACAGCATCCTTTCTTCTCTGGAGTCCACAGTCCCTTCTTACCTTAGGCCTTTGTTTCTGATTGGCTTCCTCTAGACCTCAGGATAAGAGTTGCCTCTACAGAGACATTTCTGTCCCCCTAACCCTGGTATGAGACATAATCCAGTCTTATTCTCTAACCCAGCACAACACTTCTTTTCTTCCTATCTTCTGTCCAGGGTCTTCTTAGTCTGACTGTCCCAGACATCATGAAGCTATGCCAGCCATCATGGGAGAGAGAAAAATAACCAAAAACCTTGCACCTTAATGTTTTCGAGAGATAGTACCAGGTGAGAGTGCTTAGTGAACTGAAGGGCATAGGGAAAAAGGCAATGAATTCAGATTCCAGGGTGAAACCACAAGGTATGTTGACTTTCAAACCTAGCCACACATTGAAAGTGCCAGGGAGCTTTACAATATACCGGAACGTGACCCCATTCTATCCCCACAGGCTGATGGATGAATCTGAGGTAAGTTCTGGACATGGGTGTTTATTTTTTGTTTTGTTTTTAAGTTACTAAGTGGATTACAGTATGTAGCAAAGTTTGAGGATAGTACTTCTTTATGCTTGAAGCATGGTGTGTGTGTGTGTGTGTGTGTGTGTGTGTGTCTGTGTGTGTGTGTGTGTGTGTGTGTGTGAAGCAGAGTGTAGAAAGAATTAATGTCCTGAGACTGAACACTGTGATAACTAGGACACAGGTTAGAAATGCCACCCCACTCCATCCCTCCACAGGGAGTCTCCTGCGGCTACTTTTTAGCCAAGACTTTGATGTCCAAACGTAAGTCAGTATTCTCTGACACATATTTATTTATATGGGAGAAAAAGCCTGAATCACAGGCTATCCATTTGGGAAGGCTTTCTGGAAGAGGTGGCATTTAAAGGAAGGCTGTGAGAGAAGGAAGGGAGACAGTGTTGTGACAGAGTGATGTCTGTTACAGGAAGCAACCAAGCAGAGATGCAGTAGACCCCAGTTGGTTCCAACCATGTCAACCTGCCTGCAGTGCTTACTATGTCTTTCCTTGCGGATATGCTTAACATCTATTTAGACATGGTACCACTTCTTTTACTCCTTTGCAGCAATACTGGACCATGTCGTGAGATCACTGGTGATTCGAGCCCATGTTCAATCACAGGAAACAAACAAACAATGAAGAAGGCATGAAGTGGAATAGGGCAAGGGTGAGGTCCAAAAGAGGTGACTCCTCTGGCTTTACAGGGAACAGGCACAGGATGTTGGAAGAAGGAAGAACTTTGCTGGAGGGAAGAGTGGGTGCAGAAGCCTGTGCAGGAAGCATGATGGCAAAATAGGGTCTCCCAAGCCGCCCCCATGCCCAGAAGCAGCAGAGCCCAGTTAAAGTAGGCTCTCAGCAAATGGTTACCTCTAAAGCATTGGGTTGGAGCCCAGCAGTGAGTCAGAGGGAGAAAGCCATCAAAAGTGTCCCTTTACTGTGATGGGCCTGACAGTGGTGTTTACAGGCTTCCTGGGGGTCTATCTGAAAGACCTTGCAACCTGCCCTGGACCAGATGCCCTCTGCCCTGTACTGAAGAACCGTCCATGCATGATTTCCCTCTTATACAGCTCTGCTTTGGGATGGGAAAGGTACCCAGGCCTTGGCACCAGATTGGGATTGCCTGGGAACTTTTCAATCTTAATGATCTTCTGGCCATGCTGTATATCTCATGTATTAAGTCTGGGGTGTGACCTGGACTTCTCTATCTTTAGATGATGGTGATGATGGTGATTGTGATGATGGTGATTAAAGTGCCCAGGTAATTCTGATATTTACCAGGGGTGAAAAGAGTTCTTGTGGGGGCAGAGGTTGAGCCACGCCCATCTGTTCATGTCCTTACTCATCCTGAAGTTTGAGCGCTAGATCCCAGGAAGCCGAATTCCTCAGAATTAAACCCAGCATTGCTTTAAGACTTGACTCTTGAGAGATGCTTCCTGGGTGCTGGGATGTGTATGTGCTCAGTAAAAAAAAAAAAAAAAAAAAAAATCATTCTGGAAATGTCTACAACAACTTTGTTTCTCACTTTTCCTGTTCTTGTGACCAGAAACAACTTCAGGAAGGAAGGATTTCTTTGGGGCCCTGACATAAGGGTGTTGGTCTGGTCATGGTGGAGAAGGCGTGGCAAAATTCACAGCATCTTGGTGGATGTCGATGCAGAGCCTCTGAGGCTCTACAGTGATGCCACTCTATGTCAACTAGTTAGATCCCATGCCCCCAAAGCTCTATGACCTGCCTGAATAGCACCAGCACCTGGGGAAGGTGAAGCCCATGAAAATGGTGGGGAGGAAACATTTTATATTCAAACCGTAACAAATATACTTTTCATACTTTGCTTCCATTTGAACCATAAATCCTATGTCTTGTTCCTTAAATACATGATTTTTTTTAGACTCCACTAAGCATACACTTCAGGCAACTGCTACAAATACAGCACAGTGTCTTTCAATGGCAGTAGAAGGCAATGCCCCCATTAAATTCGCCAAATCAAACTGCTTTGTGAAAGCTTGGCTAAACGCGCGCTATTGTTCCCTGAGCTTCCCAGAATAAGTTCTGCAGTGTCAGGGTTAAGAGAAGTTATCTGGGTGTGGACATAGATCCAAGAGTAAGGTTCTCATCATGAAGTATAAAGACAGGAGCGTTAATCAAACAGAATGTAGGGACATGCCAGGTGGGCGTGGCCGCCATCGGTAGTTCTCAGAAGGTAGAGGCAGGGCATTGTAGAGACTGACTAGCCTAACCCACATTGGCAAGCTCTGTGCAGCATGCATTAAGAAAGCCCGAATGAGTAAGGCGAAGAGCCACCAGGCAGGACCTGTGATGTCACATGCACCTACACACAGGTGAACGTGCACGCACCTGCATGCACACCAGACATAGACACAGGAGAAATAAATAAAAGAATAGGTGTTTTCAGGTGTCAGGCCTAGGAGAGACAGTGTTAAACTGAAACTTTCTCTAAATAAAGGAGGTTTGAAAGGAACATGTTTCTCTTGGTGTAAGACAGAATTACACTAAGAGGTGCTAAGTCCACATGGCTCCAGGACATCTGGGGTCTTTTGTTTTCTGCTTCTCCCTGGCATAGACAGCATCTCCTTTGTTGATGACTAAGCATGGGACTCTATTAGTAATGATTGGAGGGAAAAATACAACTCAATGAGAGAACATTCCAGAAGCAAGGCCAGAAGATGTGCTGGTAACTTGGAGAAAGTACACATAGTGAAAGGAGTTATAAAGAGTCCCCACTGATAAAACCACCAAAGACCGTAAGGCAGCAGAGATGTCTGAGAATGTGGGAGACAGACTGGGAGCAGGGCTGTGGGCCAGAGTCCTGAACTTATATTTGTTCCAAGACCCAGTCCCCCAGTAAGTTCCCCTTTCTGTTGTCCTCTGGTATTTGAGATGTCACTGCAATAGGTTTTTGGAGGTGTATCCCTATGTATACCCCTTTCCAGTTGGCTCTCTGTTGTGATAAGTACCATGACCAAAAATAACTTGGGGAGCAAAGGGCTTATTTTAGCTTGCAGTTTACAGTCCATCACTGAGAGACACCATTGGAAGAGTTCTGGAATGGAAACTAGAGCAGGGACCACAGAGGAACGCTTACTGGCTTGCTTCCTCTGGCTTGTTCAGCTGCCTTTCTTATACAGCTTAGGCTTGCAGGCCTAGTGATGGCACCTCCCATGGTGGGCTGACAGGCCTAGGGATGGCACCTCCCATGGTGGGCTGACAGGCCTAGGGATGGCACCTCCCATGGTGGGCTGATAGGCCTAGGGATGGCACCTCCCATGGTGGGCTGACAGGCCTAAGGATGGCGCCGCCCATGGTGGGCTGGGCCCTCCTACACCAGTTAGCAGTTCTGAAGATAAGGCCACCAGCCTGTGATCTGAGTAATTCTCAATGGAAGTTCTCTTATCCCAGGTGACATTATATTTGGGTCAAGTTGAGAGCCAAGGGTAACTAGAACAACATTCTACCATCTCCTGGTTTTTAGGACAATGCTTTGCATTCCTTACGCATACTACAGAAGTGTCTCAAATGCTGCTTTGAGCATTGTATGAATACCAAGGCAACAGGTTTCCAGAGAAGATGGTAAATTCATGGTGAGCCCTTACAACTCACCCCTTCTCCTAAGTCTGTGTCTCCAAGTCCTGTGAACATGGTACTGTACTCAATGGTGCATGGGCGCATGTGCAAGCTCAGAGCTTTGTAAACATATCCTGAGAAATCATAGTTAATACCTCTTTGCTAACATTACCAACTATAATAATATAGGATTGTTCTGCCTCAGTTGCCAAAGAGCTAGGCTGTGATAAGGGGTGGGAGCTGCCTGGGTGGTTTAGGCCAAGTGATGTAATCACTTGTACTTTACATATAAGGCAGAGACTTGTATGTGGCTGTTGAAAACGACTGACGCTTTGTGAGCAGTGACAATATCAGCACTTCGTGGCTGATGGGTAGGGCCCCGTGAGCTATATTTCCCATGGCCCAAAAGTACTGTGGCAAAAGACTGCACTGAACTGGTCATAGCTGGTAATTAATTACCCATGAGGAAGGGTCAGGGTGGCAAGAGGTAAGGGGCATGTGGGAGGCATCTGAGGTTTCATTGGTCAGGCCTCATTACCAGTGGGTACATAGTGGGGAGGAACAAGGAGCCAGACGAGAGTCCATTACTATGGTCACAGGAGCGACATCGCCCTGGTGCTGTTCAGTTGTAGCTAAGCATACTTTGGTCTTAAAGTCAGCAGTATTAGCTTTGTTTGACTCGAAGAAGAGGAAGGAGAAGGAGGAGGAAGAAGGGGAAAAAGAAGAGGAAGAGAAGGAAGTCATCTCTAGGCAGAAGTTCTCAGATTGGAGTGAGCAGGTGGTTTGCATGAAATACTGGAGTCTATGTGTTCAGTGTGTCAACTCCAGAACCAGGCCCATATCCAGCTAGGTTCCCATCTAGAAAGCCCAAGGTGGTAGTCTTCAAGCAGGGAAAATTTTGTCTCTAGAAGAGATTGGGCAACGTCTGTGAAACATTCTGTCGTCAGAGCAGAGGGGCGGGTTCTGGTGCCTAAAGGCCTGGATATTGACAAGCAAGCATCTTGCATTGTGCTGGACCACACTCATCTCCAGCAAGCAGTGTGTGGCCCAAAAATCGTTAACAGATCTAGGGCTGCAAAACCTGCTTTTGGGTACCAAGGTAAGTGCATCCTCATAAGGGCCTTTGTGGGGTTGGGAGGGCTAAGAAGCAGGAACTTCTAATGTTATGCCAAGAGCAGTGCTCTCAACAGTCTCCTTGTCACCCAACTTCCTCCTTCTCCAAGGTTAGAACCTATCTGGGACTTGCCCCAGGCAGCCCCACTTGGTAAACATCCTTTCTTCTTCAAACTCCGGATTCCTGACAACCTTGTGGCCCAGGCCTATCATCCCAGCTCCTTAGGAGCCTGAAACCAGAAGATCTCAATTTCCAAGCCCTATCTCAGAATGAGTTCAAGGCCAGCCTGAATAACTTAGCAAGAACTGTGTCTCAACATTTAAAAAGTAAAATGGAAAAAAGGATCGCAGACATAGTTCAGTGGTAGACTACCTGCCCAGCATGTATGATGCCTTGTCTGCCCAGCATGTATGACACCCTGAGTTCAATGCCCAGTACCAGGCTCATTACAACCCTAGATCTGCCTCCTTCAGCTCCCTTCCCGCTTGTCATTTCTACCCCACTGGAAGGAAATGCTCCTTCAGGACACGGTCATCCTAGTCACCGATGGACACACAACATGTTGAAAGGCACCTCCATGTGTGTAGTGGTACCCAGTGAGGGAGTTTCAGCTACAGTGGACTCTCCAGAATGGACTCCTCTTTCAGTCCCAGCACAACACTCAGTTTTAACCAATCCAGGCCGCTCTGAAATTATATTCCCAGAATGCCCTGCTTCCTCTTCATTTATTGCACTATTGGAGGTGGAGCTATGTGCTTTCTGTTTTGGCAACACTAGGAGATAGAATAAGATAAAAGAGGGCGCATCTCCCTAAGAATTTATACTCTGGTGAGGTCTGAGGCAATTATCCAAAGAAAAAGCTACACACAGCATCCACCTTTCTTGGTAAGCCCAGCAGAGACGTAAAACAGAGAAATGTGTACATCAAATTCCCAGCAAGGTAGACCTGTGGGAAGTGACTGGACACCACCAGGGGGCAAGTTGTTTCAGATGCTGTTCCCCATCATCCGTGGTAACACCCACAATCTGGATCTCCCCATTCTCTGTCTCTGTGGTGACTGTAAACAGGTACACTGTAGATGCTCAATAAATATCAGCATTGAAAGGAAACAGAATGAAGGTTATATAATTAGTCTGCCCAGGAAGCGGAAGTTAAAAAAAAAATTCTCAATAGTCCAAGAAAGTGGAAGGACAGCAACGTGAACTTACAGAGTTGAGAGGGGGTTATTTGCTGGAGAACAGGTTGAGACTGGATATGGTCCCATCCCTTTAGTCTGTCCCCCAAGCAAACCTAGGTTGTCCCCTCCTAATCTCCAACTCTAACTCTGTCTCCAACTCTGCCAGAGCCCCGCCCCCTTCCTTCTCACTCCCCCTTTTCTTCCTCCTGGAGGGGCATCTAGACTGGCAGACACTTCACTGCCCCAGTGAGGAGGAGGTGGGTGCCTCCAGGGCTGCAGCCAGGCAGGCAGGGCCCCCTTTCCCCAGCTCCTCTCCCAGGCGGGACACTGTCCCTTTAATAGACTCCCTCTGCCTGGCGCTCTGCGGCTGGGGAGTAAATTTCTCCCTGTCATCAGGTCGCAGGGAGAAGAGGAGGAGTTTGTTAATGTTCAGTTTGTTCAGCCGGGATCGATGTTTGCTGGCATCGCCTCGCCCTGTCTTGTGTGTGTGTGAGTGTGTGTGTGTGTGTGTGTGTGTGTGTGTGTGTGTGTAAGAGAGAGAGCATATGTGGGGGGTGTGAGTGTATGTGTGTATGTGTGTGTGGAAGCGAGTGTGTGTGTGTGTGTGTGTGAGAGAGAGAGAGAAAGAGAGAGAGCGCGTGTGTGTGTGTGTGTGTGTGTGTGTGTGTGTGTGTGTGTGTGTGTGAGTGAATTCCAGATTTTCTGTCTTTCCCAAACCCGCTCCTGTCCTCTCGCATATCACTCACAGACGGGGATCTGACAGCAACAACAAACCTACAGTGAGTGATCTCTCCCCAGCGCGAATCCGCCATCAAGATCAGGGAGGAGGAGGAGGAGGAGGAAGAAGAGGAAGAGGAGGAGGAGGAAGAGGAGGAGGAGAAGGAGGAGGTGGTGAAGGAAGAGGAGGTGGAGGAAGAGGAGGAAGAGGAAGAGGAGGGAAAGAGAAGGAAGAAGAAAAAGAAGAAATCCACTGTCTTCTCAGGATTGTTTTCCCCCTTATCTTTAAGCGCGAGTGTGCGCGTGGCGCGTGTGCGCCCCTCATCCCTGCCATCTGAACCCCGTCTTGGATGTTTAATAAAGAAATCAAGTGTCTCACCAGTCACCAAAAAAACCAGCAAAAAGCAAAACCAAAAAAAGAAAAAAAAATCCAAAAGCAAAACAAAAAGAGAGGGGAAAAAAACCAAACAAACAAACAAGGCAGAACCAACCTCCACTTGCAAGCAGCAGGCGCGAGCCGCATATCTGCCACCCAGAGAGGGGGTCTTCGGCCCCGCGCTGGAGCGCTGGCAGGGGGATCGTCAGGGGGACAGAGGCCGAGTGACGTCCTAGGAGCCACAGAAAGACGAGCGAGACTGCGGCCCCCGCGCGCGGCTCGGGGCTGGGGCGCCAGAAGTGAGACTGGAGCTAAGTAGAGCGATGCCAAGGAGGAAACAGCAGGCACCCAAGCGGGCGGCAGGTAAGAGATGGCTCCGCTCCGGGTGCCCGGCCCCCGAGCCCGGCGCACAGCGGCTCGCCCGCCCGCCCTCCTGGCCCGGGGCTGGCGGGGACGCCACCCCCTGGCGCTTTCAAGAGGGTTAGCGTGCGTGCGGGTGCCCTCTTCATCACCCCCCGCTGATCTCCCCAATCCTTCCCTCTCCTGGCTCCTTCTGGGTGGTGGCGGGGAAGCTGTCCCACCAAACCTTCCTGGTTTAAACTTTTCCTCCCTCCACCCTCTACCCCACCCCTAACTTTTTCTCCCAGTCTGGCTTCTTGCCTCTGGAACTAAAGTCAGATTATGGATTTGGGGTGCAGGGGGGAGAGAACCCCTCTTTCCTTCCTCTGAGAGGTCAGTGCTGGCGGCTTCTGGCCTCCAGGGACAGTGTCTCCAGTCGCTGGGGCTCAGGGCTTGCAAGTGTGAGGCATGGCCAAGCCTGGGGCTGCAGGCTGGGCTTTGGAGCTGTGAGCCATGAAGGTGCAGCTTTGGTCGCCAAGGTGCAAAAGGCACCCCCGGAAATGAGTCGGGCTTTGGATGTGTTTTCTAAAAGGATTCACCGTTTATAGAAATATAATCGTCCCCTCTCTCTCTTGCTTAAAGCCAGGTGGGGATGGAGGGAGAGCACCCATAGAAATTTAAACAGCTTTGGATATTTTTTCTGCCACATAGAGCTTTGGAAACTTTGAGAATTGACTACCACCTTAGAAGCTGTCCTGTGGAATTCTTTCTTGCAGGGACCCTCCCCCTAAAGATCAGAACAGGTCGATGGGTCCCCACAACAGATCTTTAGGGTTATTGTTGTTATTGTTGTTGTTTTTTCTTTTTCCTTTTGGGTTGCCTAATTGCTTTTTTAATAGTATGCTGGGGTTTTGTTTCTCGGAATCGGAACAGGAAAGTTCATTTTTCTCCTGCCAGACCCACCCACTGAAAAATCAGCTTTCCACTCGATTGCTAGTTTTGATTTGACATTTGATTGATCACCTGTCATCTCACTGCCTTTGATCTATTCATTCTGATATATATCAATAAATCACTCACCATGGTAACTCCGAGTGGCAGTGACGCCAGCTTTGCCCTCTATATTCAGAGGGAGAAATGCACAATCATTATCTTGTTGGCTTTTAATGTGGGCGTTTTTATTTCTTTGTGTCCTTTAGTTGATGGGGCTTTAGCAAAAAGTTTAAGTTTCGTTGGTTCCCCTGCCCCCTTCTCTCTGACTTTGAGCAGCAATGGGTAAGACTGACCTGGAGAGCATAGCTTTATTTTATTCTGCTCCAACTTGAGTCAAACATGGGAGTAGTCCCCAGGATGCTTGGGTAAACTTTGCAAAGTCACCAAGAAGAAGTGAGTTAGGAATCTGCGGAAAGCGGGTGCCAGTGTCTGAACATGCTGGCTACCAGGTTCATAACGCTTTATCGCTGCCTGATTCCATCTCAAAGGGCAATACAAGTGCTTCAGAAAATCCAGTTTCCTTCCCTCCTGAGTACAGAAAAGCTTCCTAGGCCATGTGTAGGTTGCTCTGAGTTGTTATATTATAAATTTCCACTCACTTATTTTTTAATTGTTTCTCTAATCGTAAAAAAACAAAAATATTCTTAGCAGCACACACATTTGCAACTTGCTTAGGCAGGGGTTTTCTTTTCTCAACTCTGGTTACCTCTTTTGGAAACAATAGCACGCTTATTTTATTGTATCTTTTTAACTCGCTTGGCTTGGCTATCTTACCATGTGAGGGTGTCTGGCGGCCTTCAAGACTTCCTAAGAGTCGCCTGCTGCAATCAACACAAGTTCAAGTGGAGCTGGAGTATCAGAGATGGCATCCCTGTTGTTTGTCATCCCAAACGAGGGCCCTGGGCTACAGTCCGGCTGAAATGATACTGCCCTGAAAACTACTGTTTTCTTTTGTTTTAGTTTTTTGTTTATTTCTTTCCCTTCCCTTCCTTGTAGTTCTGGTAAAGGCCATCAAGAACTAGGCAGCAATTTAAATTAGCAGAATGACTGGACATGTCTCCTTTCACAAGCTCATTACAAAAAGTGTCTTGCTCAGAATTGCTCTACTTTAGTTATAATTACACACTGATCAATGGAGATCCAGGTGTGCAGAAAATGACGCTGTATCATATTATTTAAATTAGATCCTTTCGTTAAGCCGGTATCTATGGGTGCTGGCTACTTTTTTTTTTTTTAGTGTGTGTGTGTGTGTTAGAAACTTGTGAGTATGCTTTCAGTTTTCTGGCTGATTGGATTCTTAGTGTCTTTGCAAGACTGTTGCCATGATTCTCATTATGTTCCCTAGAAGGAACAGAAATCCTTTTCGAGCTAAAATGGGGTAATTCATTTCGTACACAGTGACTTCCCCTGCTCTGCAGTATTTATCTGGTCACATATTAGTAAGATGATGGGTTGTTTTTCCTGTGGTGTTTCTTCTGCTCATCCGAGGTCACCAGTGCCCCACTCTGATTTAGGATGAGTGAGGGAAAGTTAGCTGAGATTCTTCAGCCGGTTACCATGCGGGGAAGGGGGGGGGCTGCTCAGCCTGTAGCTCTGCTAACTTTTATCACTGCTTAAAATTAAATACTATGCACAACTGTAAGTGATTACTCCTGTGGACCGATGTTGAAAGCTTGATTCCTAGTTTGATTAATGAATAATAGAAGATAGAAGAAGCCTGGAAGTGAACCAGGGCTGAAGCTCTCCTGGAACCCTCTTTCTCCAACGAACTCTTCCAGGCTATTAAGTTTCTTTACACGATTCGGCTTAAGGATGATGTTTCAAGACATTGGTGGCTGAAACTTTCTAATAAAACAGGCCATCTAAATACAGTCTCAGGATGGCATACTAAGTGATGGAGAATTTCAATCTTCTTATTTTTTTTTAATTTTAGATTCCTCCCACTGCCTTCCTTATATGTATGTCGGGGTTGGGGTAGATATGTGGAAGGCCATTCTCTTTAAGTAAACAGCTCAGAGAAAACATTTCTCTCGGAAATCTTCCTGGCCCTTACTTTCTAAAGCTTTACTCTATTACGGTGCTAGGTCTTGGGGCCAGGAGGAAAGTTTAGAATGCAGCTTTTGTACCCCCCTATCATGACTGTACGGGTGTGCTTGGCTCACTCTCTTGAGTGTATGTTTGACTTGCCATTAAAATGCATCTGCTCTTACCTGAAAATCTTCAGGAATCTGCCCTGGCATCCTTCCCCCGAGTTCATTTCAGGGAAGATAAAAAGACGATGGCAGGAAGGTTGAACAAAAAGAAACTGTCTTGATGTGTTTGCACGTTACAGGATGCAGAGTGCTTGAATTTTCAAAAAACCATAGGCACGTTCTCTGACAATACTTTTCCTAACAACCCCAGCCGTGTGGTCGGCGTATATGCGAAGCAGAGGTTTTACTTCAGCGGCATACAATTCTTTTTATAGTAAGACCGGCCAGTCATGATGGAGCATGGAATCTTCTGTAATCATGTCCCTGTGAATATCTAACATGCCTGTAAATTATTTCCCCTGCCTCTGCTCACCCCAAGCCATTCTATGTTTTTTGTTTGTTTTCTTTCTTTCTTTCTCTCTCTCTCTCTCTCTCTCTCTCTCTCTCTCTCTCTCTCTCTCTCTCTTTCTTTTTTTCTTTCTTTTTGTGAACTTGTGGTAGCTTCTGATAATCCGGTCCTTTTTTGTGTGTGTGAGGAGGCTCACAGGAGAGAGCATCTCCCTCAATTTATTTTGTTTATTGAATGTGGAGATGAATAATGCAGATTTTGTTTGCATGGATGTCCTTGTGTAGCAGTAAACATCAGAGTATTTGCAATCATTACTTAAAAGTTGCAATTTGCACCTTAATAACACAGGTTATTACTTGGGAATCGCATTCAGCAGGGGCGTTTCTAAATGTGCTGCGATGGAGTAGGAACAGCTGAGAGGTCTCTTTTCCTACTTCATGATAGTGTGGATTCTGGATTGATGGGTGAAGTCCCCCAAATCTCAACTAACTGCACAGGGGCAGGAGCTGGTGGCTACAGTTTAAGTTTGCCTTGAATTTCCTAGTAAGCAGGACCCAGGTTGTTTTCTGGACTCTGATTTTCTCTCTTTGCTTAAACATCTTTCAGAGAAAGCAAGTTTAAAAATGCCCCATGTTGTGGCTCTCTTTGCTTCCCAGAATGGTGTGGTTTTAAGACAAGTACACACACACACACACACACACACACACACACACACACGCACGCACACTAGCTCACAGGGCTCCAGCAACAGGGGTTCTGAGCTATTCTTGCTGTCTAAAGCAGATTTCAGACTACAGAGACCAGGTACCCAAGACTGTCTTTCCCCTTTCAGTCTTTGCGTCAGAATTGATTCTTCCTGTGGTCCTTTCCCCAGCTCTCTCCCGCTCTCCTTCTCTCCCCCGCCTCCTCTCAGCTCACCCTTAAAGACCCAGATTGAATAGGACATTTCAAAAGTGCATTTGTTTTAGGCATTTATTGATCTCATTTTTAATCTGCCATATCAGGATATAATATATTAACCCTAATCAGAAGATTGTGAAAGGCAGAACTTGAAGTAGAGACGGGAGAAAAGGGCGCCAAGGGGGGAACTTTTCGGCAGTGAAATCGCTGAAGCTTGTTTGGGGTATGTGGGGGGGGGCGGTCAGATACTCGAGGTTACCTTTGGGAAGGGTAAAAATGTGGCTCAGAAGTTCTTTACTCTTCTTTTTCTTCCACTTTGTGTTTCTTGCTCTCAGTCAACTTGGTTCTTCTTGCTGCCTTTGGAGAAACTCCACACTCCATGGATACCTTCCTAAGCATCTTGAGATTTGCACCCCCTGCCCCCCCCCGTTTTGAATATTGTCACATTCTCCAGCAGAGGATGTGCTCTCTACAGGCCCTCTACATCCATTCTGACTTACCACTTTTGGGGGGAGACTTAGGGGGACTCTCTCCCAAAGTCTACAGGATAATACCTGGCTTTGTCTATTTCTCTTCTCAAGGCTTGAGAATCCAGCTCTTTGCAGATCTTAGAGGGAGACTTGAGCTGGCATTATTTAAGGTCCTTGTGATGAAGCTTCTCTGGCTGTCCCTGCAACTGAGCATAGGAATGCCAGTCAAGGAGAAAACAAACAAACAAACAAACAAAAACCCTGGGCTCTGTTCTGGTTTGCATCAGGTCTGTGAGTTCAACATCCAAATTGCAGCTTCCCCTCCAAGTATGTGGACCATCTATGCACTTAGCAACACTTTGGGAAGACTCTAAGTATAAAGGAAGTACCTGAACCCACCCAGACTCCCTTTAAAAATGAGACTAACCTATCAAATTCTGTATTAAGACCAGGCATGAACAAAGAGTCATTTTCACTGGGCGTAAAGTCCATTGAAAATACCTTAAACTAGCAGAGGTGTCTTGTATCGCTTCTCCAAAGCAGGGCTGCATCATCACATATGTAATTTCAATCAAACTGAATGACTTTTAGGGAAAAATATCACAGCGGTATTAAAAGATGCTTGGCACACAAATAAATGTATTGCTTTTCAGGTGGCGAGCATGGTTGTAATTTTTCTTTCTTTGAGTGGAATTTATTTTAGTTTTTGAATGTTGTGGTGAAAACGGGATTGCTTTTCTTACAGTCTTTAGCCAGGGCTCAAACTCCATCTTAGCCTTCACTGGGGCTGGGGGAGGATCCTGTAGCTTTTTTTTTTCCCATTAATTTGTAAAAATTGCTTTTAAAAAACCCACTGTTTTGCATTTTAGAAGTTCTGTTTAAAGTTAGAGGTTTGGGGTAACCTTTGACAAGCAACTAATTAGTCCTTAGGGGCCTTAGTCATTCTACCTGCATTGAAAAATCACCTTCCTAGGAGTGCTGGCATGACAGTCTGGATATTGCATTTAGGGGAAAAAACAAAACAAAACAAAACCCAAAAAGCACTGTCTATTGGCAAGATTATCTCACAAAGCATTGTGTTTTTTTCTAGAATTAGAATTTCTTCTCCCCATCCTTCCCCACCTTTGAATTTCTCATGTTGGGACGTTTCTTGGGTGCAGGTGCAGGCATAGCATTGATATTGATCTCAGAGTTCACCCACCAAGCCACAAGGAAATGTTAATAACAACGAGGGACTTTAGAGCCCACTGCTATGCTCCGTGGGTTGTCAGGACAGCACCGTTGGGAACACACAGGTCTTACCTGTAAGTTGTAAGGTCATCTTCAGCATGTGGCTGTGCTCCCAACACTCAGTTTTGTCTGAGGGACCCTTCCACGGCATGCTCACTCCGAGCAAGGCGGAGAGGACGCTAGGCTGCAGGGAAGAGCTGGAGCTACATTTGTTTCCAAAGTAAACTCTGTGGACGAGATGACTAAACAATGCAGACATCTCTGAAAATCATTAACATGGCCATTTGGAATTTCCAGTTGTCTCTCTCTCTGTCTTCCACGCTCTCTCAGTGGGGGGAAAAATGTCCCCTGAGTGTCCTGAAATAGCCCAAGATGCCACAGCCATTCGTAAAATTGTTTAAAATTTTAGAAATTAAAATGCAAGAGGCCCAGCTTACTAAGCCTATTAACACTGTATATCAGTGCCATTTAGCTTCTCTGAGCAACAAGGAAATGTACAGTACAGAAGTTTCAGTGCTAATGAGCTCAGAGAAATTACACAGGGAATAAAAAAAAATACCTGAATCAGATTTGAAAGCATTTGCTTTGGATTCTGCTTGTGCCTGAGAGTTCTCTTTCCACCTGTCTCATTTAAAAAACAAAACCAAAAAACAAATTTGGTGTCCCCCCCCCCCAATACCAACTCTCAAAACCAAGAACAGTGTCTAGTACTGTATATTCCTCTACGGATGTACAAAGACATCATCCGTGCGCACATGCCCTCTCAGATAACCAAACGTGGATATGCAAAGCCAAGAGCAGCCATGGAGAAACTGTAAAAGCCAGCCAGCCCACGTGGTGGAAACTTCAGTGGACAGCGAGGGAGCATCATGGCAGGGTACCGATGCGTCTCATCAGAATGACAAGCACTGAACCAGGAAGGCAGTTTAAGCAGGATTCTACCTCCCTTGCAGCTCTCTGCAAAGACTGATTTAATTGGGAAGCTACAGTGTCCATTTGAGCTACAGGAAAGGCCCTGTGTCTCCATGAAGCTACCAGACACGAGGATGAGCTTTTAAAAAACAAAACAAAACAAAAACTAGAAACAAACAGGCAAATGAAGAGAAAGCATCCCTGCGATTTCCGTTAGTACAAAAATTAAGATTGGCGAGCTAAATAGTAAAGTGCTTTCGGAATGGAGTGAGTAACAACAACCCGAGCCTTCCTTTAAAGCTGCACCGGAAAGCCGTTTCTGTGGAGATTATACAGTTTCGCTATTAAGGTGAGAGAAAGCAGTTATTGTTTCTAGGGAAAATAGTTAGGAAAGGCAGGATGAGATTTAAAGAAGAAAGAAAGAAAAAAAAAAAAAAAGACTTGGCAGCTGCTGCTCTGCTGCTAGTGAAATTTCCGAGAAGCTCCCCTGGCGCAGCCCTGGATCATGAAAGGCTCCACGAAATCTGGTGACACGGGAGATCGGGGGTCAAGGTTGTCCACAGGGGATAAATGGCTTCTGTAAGCAAGAGGCACGGCAGATAAATATTTCTGTATAAACTGCGTGGGGCTTACTTTAAATCACTTCAGTTTATCAGATCTTTGGAATTTTCTGTGTGTTTAGGAGTCTTCCCTCTTAGCCTCCAGGGAGATATGAATAGCTGTTGGGCTAAGGCGACGCTGTAGAGAAGAGTTAAATCTCTTCCGCTCACGGTGCCACTTGGTAGAGGGGAAATGGCAGAAGAAAGGCTCTCCATGTGTTTTACATCGGCGTTGCCTCCGGCTATTTTCCTTTATTAGAAAGTTGGGTATGGCGCCTCGCGCATCTTCCCAGGCTCATCTCGGGATATGATTGTCAAATGCGGATGGAGTGGTGGAGAAAGAAGTGACTGGGTTCTGGAAGTTCCTCATTCGCTTTGTTAATCCACGTTTGCGATCTCCACATCTCTTTCTTGTGAGTGGGGTAACTCAGTAGGCAGCTCACATTTTGCCTCTACTTGTCAATCTACAAAATAGGCCGATCTTATATTTATTTATGGCTCAAGTTTGTTGAGAATATTATAAACATGGGCTGAAAAAAGTACTCAGAACCTACAGGTATCCCAGGGATTTGAGCAAATGAAGTCTCTTCATTCTCCATAGCCAAGCCAGGGAATATTATGCAGGAAAGAAGGTGAGTAGACAATCCCTGCCTACCATGCATCCGGCCATCTCAGGGATCAAAAGAAATTAGATGCAGTTATTTCTAAAGGATTTCATTTTTAATTCATGCATCATGTGTATAGGGGAGAGCATAGGTGTGGTGTGCACATGAGAGAATGATGGTGCCTGAGGAGGCCACAAGAGGGTGTCCCGCTGTTCCCCACAGCGGGAGGTTGAGGCAGTTGTGAGTCACCAATGAGGGTGCTAGGAATAAAACTTCAGGTCTTCTGCAAGAGCAGGGTGCTGTAGCAAATGCAGAACCATGTCTCAAGCCCTGAGATACTGGTACTTTTTGACTTTTTAATTCTTTTTTTTTCAAGATTTATTTATTTATTTTATGTATTCACCATTATTCTCTTCAGACACACCAAAAGAGGACATCAGACCACATTGCGGATGGTCGTGAGCCATCATGTGGTTGCTGAGAATCGAACTCAGGACCTCTGGGAAAGCAGTCAGTGCTCTTAACAGCTGAGCCATCTCTCCAGCCCACTTTTTGACTTTTAAAAATGGAAGTTTTAGGGTTAAAAGGATGGCTTGGGGGTTAAGAGAAGGACCAGAGTTGGGTTCCCAGTACCTGCATCAGCTTGCTCACGACTGCCTGTAACACTTCTGGGGGATCTGATGCTTCTGCTTTCCTGTCAGGCTGTCTGAACTCACATGCACACACACCCACACAGACATATATACATACACACATATATACAAACTGAAACTCCAGTTTCTGGGTAGATCTTAGCCTGTGATGGATGCCATCATGCTGGTCTACTTAGAACTTGGTGTCAGCTCAAAAATACTTATTTCCCGAGGAATAAGATTTATTGTAGGCCCAGCCAGAACTGTGGAAGTGACATCATGAGTGCCTGTGGTATCCTATGTGCTGGACTAAGTGCTTCATATGTCATATGTATTCACACATGTTCATATATATTTGCTTACACAGCAACTGAGTTTTGAATTCCTACTGTGTGCTGGATCTTGTTCTAGTAGCTGGGACCTAGAGGTTAAGTAGGATGGGTCCCATCCCTGGTCACTAGTGGTCCAGCTCAGAGAGGCTGAAGAACACACAAATCAATTTACAAGAGGAGAAAATCTTTTTTTTTTTTTTATAGATAGAAGAATTACACGCAGTAAATTGCACTGCAACGTTATCGTTACCTGTGTTTCGAATGTGAAATCAGGCAGGAGGGAGTTGGAATGGCGAGCATGTGGGTGGCCAAGAGGTACCTTGTAGGAGAAGGGAGGGAAAGTGAGCAAAGGCTTATTTCTTATAGATCCTTGTGAGCTAGAAGTCATGATAGTCCCTGTTCCCTGACCAGGATCTGCTGGACCTAGGCTAAGCCATAGCCAAACTGGACTGAAAGCCAGTCCCCTGCACCTCGAGGCCTCTGCAGTCCATCTATTTCGGGAGTTTGGCAAGAATAGCCACAGTATTGTTGCATCAAAGACATGCATGCTTAGTTCTTCCTCATCCTCCCTAAACCCGAGGTGACTCCTCCTCATCCTCCCTAAACCCGGGGTGACTCCTCCTCAGACTCCCTACACCCGAGGTGACGGTTATCCACAGGAAAGTCAAGAGCATTGACAGAAAAGCCTGTCCTTCGTAGTGTCGACACATGGTCTCTCTGGGCCAGCCACTGTCATGCATGCGGAGGGCTCTTCCTAGCGTGTGATCCTGCACACTTGTGTCCTTCGTGCATTTAGAAATGAGGACTACATACCAGGTGCCATGTGCTACCCTCACACAGATAAGACTCTTGAGAGTGAGACCAGGAAGCAAATGCACAGATGAATGTACAATATGATGTTGGATAGCTAGGCACAGAGTGGGAGTTTGCATTTCTTCCAGGCAGTAGACGCAATGTATGCCGTGGGCCTGAGGCCATGGGCATGCACGTATGTATGAAAAGTATACTATTTAGGAAGCCACAGTGCCTACAGTGGTTAGGGTGGGGCTTACCTGAGACTGACAGGAAATGAGGCAGGAGAGTTAGCTGAGATGGTATTGAATCGCAAGTGGCCTTCTGATTTGATTGAAGGATAGGATTCTGTTGGAAGTTTTCAAGCAGGGAAGGGAGGGGATGTAACTGGGGTGCATGTATCTCTGAGTTGGTAACGATCCCCTTCCAGATATCAGTGGCTTCCCAGGGATGGTGAACGGCACTTAAGATGGCAAGAGCAGCCAGGGAGGAGCACATGTGCTAGCCTTTGTGGCCCTTATGGAGAGAGACCGAGGCCTTGAAGTTGTGGGCCACATCATCACATTGACTTGACAAGGCTGTGGAAAAAGAGAGCTGTTTGGGGCCAACCTCACCCAGGTACCCACCCAGTAGCAGGTCCCAGCCAGCTGTGTGCATGGAAGCGAGCTCCATGACCCAACTGCACTTCAGTTTCTTCCATCGAAAGAAGACAAGATAACGCTCGCTTCACACATTAGCTGGGACTCTGAAGTGTGGTGATACAGCTAATGTGTTTACTGCCAGCCCAGTGCTTAGAGATCTTCTTGAGTAAATGAACCCTCCTCCTTCTCCTCCTCCTTCTTTTCATCTTCCTCTCCCTTCTCTTCTTCCTCCTCTTCCTCCTCCTCCTCTCCCTTCCCCTCCTCCTCTTCCTCCTTGTCCTCCCTTCCTCCCTATCCTCTCTCTCCTCCTCTCCCTTCTCCTCTCCTTCCTTCTCTCCCTCCTCCTTTTCATCCTCCTCTCCCCTTCCTCTCCCTCCTCCTCTCCCTCCTCCTCTCCATCTTCCTCTCCCTTTCTCCCCTTCATTTGCTTTCTCTTCCTCATCCTTTCCTCTTCTCTTTCTTCCTCCTTCTCTCTGTCCTCTTCTTCCTCTTCCCCTTCCTCCTTTCGTAGGAATTCCGGGACAAATCCAGGCAGCTGTCTTTAGGCACTAAATACACAGTACTGAAGAGCAAACAGCAGGAACTGGTGGGAAGACGTGCATGCTTTAGTGGTGTGCGACTCTGATCTATGTCCCTGCTGTAGCTTGGTTCTGTATCAATGTTGAAAGTGCTAACGACAAGCAACCATGTTTCCCAGTAAATGTGTATCCTGTTTACCGTGGCTTCTCTTGCCTGTTGTGCAAAAGCAGTGGCGACCCCGTGTGTAAACACTGAATAACTTGTCTGGTAAGGATGCTGGCTCCTATGGAGAGTTCTAGACCCTCTACCTAAGCTCAGTCAGGGATACAATGTGGAAAGTTGGTGATTGGTGGGGAAGGGGTGCTGGAGTCTCAATTCTGACCCCTGAGGTTCAGCATCTGCACACCTGCTCTCTGAATGCCTTGCTGGCACAGCCCCAAATGCTCCCAGCTTCCCAAGTATTGTCAGCCTTCCTCATGCTCCACCAGGGATCTGTTACCTGTCCCCCAGGGTCCAGCACTGCAGTGTTTGAGAGTTGTTGAGCTAATGGAAGAAGGTTACAGGCTGTTTCACTTATAATTGTCACCTCTAGGCAAGTGCTTGGGAGGAGAGAAAAAGCCCTCTGTCTATGTCTATCATAAGATGAAGATACTGAGGTCCTGGAGAACTTAGAGAGGTGTTTACGCCATTAAGACCTCACTGAACAGCTGGGATTAAAAGTTGCTCTGTGTTAGGTACTGTGTTAGGAGGTTCTGGAGCTAGAGCCTTGAAGAAAACTAACAAAGGGCCTGGCTTCGTGGAGCTTAGCTTTAGTGTGAGAACAGGAAGGCCATCCATCCCGTGGTGTGAAGCCATGGAGTTTACAGAGAAGAAAACAAAGAATATATGAACAGTTGAGCCTAACTGTGAGGGGTGGTCCATTTTAAATAAGAAAATGGCTCTCTGCATGGACGGGATGCTGACATTGGATCTAGACAGAAGTAGCCATTGGAGAAATGTATCTGGATGGGGGAGATGGTGCCAGGCACAACACAGTCCAGGGCTAGGATCTTTCTGGGACCAAGAGGCAGAGCCAGGGTTGCAGGCGATGTGGGTGGATTGCAGAGCTGAGCCAGAGTCCCTCCTGAGATGGAGGCTTTGGAGGGCATGGGAGAGGAGGGATGACCTGAAACACTCAAGGTCATTGTCCCTGCCATTGCTGTTTGCCCAGCATCAGCATCAGAGGCAGGGTGACCCCCCCCCCAGGAGCCTCCTGAATCATCAGTTGGGGACAAAGCCTCTGGACTTGGACCAGATGAATGGGGAAGGACACTGAGTGTCATCCAACAGAAGAAAGCAGGACCACAGATGGGAAGGGATGAATGAAGGGGAGGCTGCACTATATGCTGTCTGTGAAGAATAAGTTGTTCGTGTTTTATTACTGTATTCTTTGAATCTCTCTTTTATTTCTCTCCTCTGTTTACTTACAAGAACCATGCTGCCATTTTGTAGTTCTCAGAGTCTGCACGGGAGCAAGAACCAAGTGGTGTTTGGAGCATTTCTTCTGGAATTGACTGTTCAGGGAAGGGTAGGACCTTTCCCCAAGTGTGTTTTCTAGGTTCCTGGAGTTGCATCATCCTCTGCCTGCTCCCACCAAGTCAGACAGTAGAGCACAGGAGAGCATAGGCAGATCACAGAGTCAGGCTGGCAAGGGCTCCATTCCCCACCGTGCACAGCATCTTGGCAGTACCACGCCGGCTACCCTTGCTTCCCAGAGTTTAGTTTCCTCATTAGCAGCACAGACTGAATGAAATGATTCATCTCATTGGGATTTTATGAGCATTAATTGAGATTAATCAGATCATATGCTTAACAGAGAGCCCCCTGTACATAGTGGTCAATAAATTTGAACCATAACATTAACAAGGTAATGACCTGACCCAGGCCTTGATTTCTCTATTGGCAGAAGGAGGATGGTAAAGCCTCCCTCTTGGAATTGTAATAAAGTAGTAATGTTAACAAGGCACTTGGAACAGTACTTTGTACACAGTAAGCACTCAATAAATGTTAAAGCATTCAAACTACCATGGTGATTCTGAACTTGTAATAGACAGACATTATGTCCTGATGCTTTAGTGTGTGTGAGACCCAACACACAGTCGGTACATGATATCTTTTGTTTGCAAACTGCATGACTGTGACTTTGTTGTCAGGAAGGACAAAGGTTATAGACCACTAGCTCAAATGGTTGTCACCTCATCCGAAATTTCCCCTAGAAGGATCCTTTACACAAGTTGGTTTGGGTTTGCCAAACTATGGTTGTGGTTTCGGTTTTAAATACCAAATTGTTACAACTGAGACTCACTTGCTAAGACAGCCTCAACTGAGGAATTGTCTAGATCATGCTGGTCTGTAGGCTTGTCTCTCAGGGATTTTCTTGACTATTGACATAGGAGGACCCAGACAGTTTCAGGCAGCAGCATCCCCTAGGCACCGGTCCTAAACTAGATAGCACAGAGAAAGCTGGAGGAAAGCAAGCCGGCAGCACAGGAGCATTTGTTTCTCTCTGCTTTTTATTGAGAATATGGCGTGTCTAGCTGTCTCAAACTCCTGCAGCTATGAGTTCACTACAGTGAGAGGCTCTGTGGCCTAGAATTAGAAGTCAAATGCACCCCCCACCCGCAACTGCATTTGCCCAGAGTGTTTCATCATAGCAACAGTGAGAAAACTAGAACTAGAGCAATAATGGAGGACCCAAGCCCATTATTGACCATAATTTAACCTGCAGTGGTTCTGCCTTGGGGTAGCATACCATCGGTGGTTGTTTTGAGGTCACTAAGTGACACGGTGATGTTGAGAGAGTTCCCCTCACAATGACTCCTGACGCTCCCATTCCATGTAGAAGAAAGACCCACTTTGAAATTCTCCTGTCAGATTGAAAAGCAAATCCAAGGTGTGCCATCTATTTCTTATTTTGATTTCAAATAAAATATGGAATAGTCTTATCTCAAAAAAAAAAATTAAACACCTCGTTCTAAAAAAAAAAAAAAAAAAAAAAAATTCTCCTGTCTTTGCTACCTCCCCCCTCCCTGCTTATCAGAAACAGTAAACCTCAGATTTAGCAAGAAGCAGCTCACAGTGAAAATATGACATTATAATCTGAGGTTTTCGGCATCCGGTGGCCACCAATTGATGACAAATGCTACCAATTTGCATTGACTGTGACTGGCAAATGGCACAACTCTCTTGTTTGAAAGTGGAATTATTTAAGTTAAAAGGGTACTGTTTCAACAAAGCATAAAAAGAAATCCATATTGGTAGGCTGATATGTGAGGAGGCAATCCGTGTCAGGGTGTGGACAGAGCACGGGGCTCAGTGGGACCAGCTGTGAGGAAGGGGACAGAGTGCGGGATTGTGGTTCCAGCTGTGAGGAAGGGGTGCCAAGTCACAGCCAGGCCCAGAGACTGCCAGAAAGGCCTCCATTAAAAGTTCAAAACAGTTTGGAAAACGGAAGGAACTTCCTCCCCCCAGGATATCAGGAAGAAACTTGAGAACAGCTTGGCTCTTACAGGAAGCTTTGAAAATATGGAAGGTCTGGCATCTGGAATAGAGCAAGGTCCTCAACTTTTCTTGGGAGTAGTCTTCACATGGAGGCCTGGTGAACATGCAGATTTTCAGACTCCCAGGTCAGAGTTTGGGAATTCTGATGACGTGAAAGAGGAGGATGGTTTTTGGGGTCTGGGAGTCCTCCTGGAATACATACAGTATGTCTTTGGATTTCAGGGTACAGTACATGTGTGTGTATGTGTAATAAATAATCTGATTGCTATAGACATGCATTATGTGTTATGGTAACATGCATTATTGTTTCAGAGATATATGAATATATAATATGTAAATATATTATTGCTATGCTCCATAATAAAAAATACAATATGTATATAAAGTACACATATAAAAATTCTCTTATCCTCCTTTGCTCCCTTTGTATGTATGTATGTGTTTGTGTGTATGTATGTGTGTTTGTGTGTGTATATGTGTGTATGTGTGTATATATGTGTGTATATGTGTGTATGTGTGTGTATATGTGTGTATGTGTGTGTATATATGTGTGTATGTGTATATGTGTGTTTGTGTGTTCATGTGTATATGTGTGTATGTATGTGTGTGTATGTGTGAATGTATGTTTGTATGTCTGTTTATGTGTGTATGTGTGTGTGTGTCTGTTTGTATGTTTATGTGTGTGTATATATAGTAGTAATAGTTGTCTCTCCTTCACTCTCTCTATGCTGTATCAATTCCATTTTTTTAGAGCTGTCAGCACACACTCTATTTTACCAGGCGAATACATCATCCATGCAGTTTGTATTCCTGGTCATAGGACCAAACATCAGTATTTAGAGAACAACTCAGTTAACAAGTGAAGCTAACCGCTCATGTACAGCCCAGCGGTGTGGTGCTAGTCTAGCATAGATAAGGCCCCGGGATCTATCTTCAGCATCACACACAGACACACGCAGACACACACACACACACACAGACACACACACAGACACAGACACACACAGACACACACGCACGCACACACAGACACACACACATACAGACACACATAGACACAAACACACAGACACACATAGACACACACACAGACACACATAGACACACACACACACACACACACACACAGAGACACACGCACACACAGGGGAGGGGCAGTAGAAAGGGCTCTGGCTGCTCATGGTCTGCTAGCCACCCGAATACCAAATGAGAAAAGACCTCTTCTGCTCATGGACCAACTTTTGTCACTTTCTGAGCTTTTGAGGCAGCTTTCTTGCTGCTGCTGTTTACGTATTTCCTCATGCTTTCTTCAATAATTTCCCTCTGTACCACTTGCCATTTCTCTGTTATCCTTCCCAGCAACTGGGTTTATAAGTCCCTTTTAAGTTATAATATATAACTATATAGAATATACTTAATATACACATATAATGTAGAATTGTAAGTCATAATGCCTAGCACCCATTAGTGACAGTAATACAGATGTTGATGATGATGGTGGTAGTGGTGGTGGTGGTGACGAACCTGACACTAGGCATATTTGTCATTGCCACAGTTTTCTGTGACACTGGTGACAATTTAGACACCCTTCCCTGATGTCTAAATGAGAAGAAGTAAGATTAGTTGCTATCTAGCCCTTCCTGAGTGCTCACGACACTATGGTGACTTGTGTGTGGTCTCTTCAATACAAGGGTCTAAGAGTGATGCTGTTGTTATGCCCATTTATTAGGGAGATACAGAAGTCGGCTGCTGCAGTTACACGTAGCTTGCCTAAGACCCCTGAACTTTCAGACAAGGTGTGAACCCTCCCCCTGTGGCAGAGCCCAGTTGCCCAGACTTGACTCAGCTTCAGAAACTCATAAACATCCATGGTCCAGTCACACAAATGGAGATCAAGGGTATGAACTTTACCAAAATTTACTATTTTCCTTGAGTTGGAGTCAGTTGGGTGTGAAGTAAGTCCTTTTAAAGAAAACTAATGAAAAGTAATTTTGTTTCTAAATATATCCCATATTGAACCTGGAACAGTTACAAACAAATTTAAAAGGTTTTATTAAAAAACTGGCTCTGGATTTTAAATATACAGTTCAGTGGGTGAAGTGCTCACCATACAAGTGGGAAGACCTGAGCTCAATCCCTCATACCTACTGAAAATCTGGGCACAGGAATGCACTCTTGTAAGCCCATAGATGGTGAGGTGGAGACAGCCCGTGATCACCAATCTCCGGTTTCAAGTGAGAGGCCGTGTCTCAAAACACAAACAGAATGACAGTACCCCAGAAATGCCCCTGAAGTCATACATGCATATTTGCCTGTATCTGAGCACTTGGACCCATGAACACATACATCGTCACACATACATACACACACAATAAGAATGAAAGTTTCCACAATGAACGTTGTCAGCCTTGTGAGGTTTAGTTTACACAGAAGTGGGAAAGCCCATGGACCGGTCTGTCTGGGGTCTGTCACAGAGGATCAGTGTCCCCAACCTGCAGAGCCTCTGAAGTGTCCCAAGGTGAGGTGCTGCTCAGCTGCTCCTCGCAAATCTCTGGCGGGCCCCATGGCTCTTCCTGACCCTCAAAAAAATATGGACCCCATGCAAGGACACGTCCCTGTGATTTATTTTACAAACAATAAATCACTACGCTACCTTTACACATACCCACCTCTAAATTCCACAGAATATTCATTGTCAGGTCAGTGAAAGGTGTCTCTTACTTGTAAGTATGTAATTGTAGGTGCCATTTAAAAGAGTACTTGGAATAACGGGCTGGGGAGGGCTGAAGGGAAGACTTGGGAGTCTGTCATTTCACAGGGAGAGAAGACACTGCTTAGAGCAGAAGCCTTGCAGGATCTCTCTTTTACAAATCAGCAGTTGGTTTTAGTTTGATTGTTCAATATCAGGATTTTTGTTGATTTTGTTTGTTTACAATTTATATGGTTTTTTTATTTTTTTGGTCATGGCGGTCATTTGAAAAACAAACCATTGAAACAGTTTCAATGTGGCAAGGCATCCAGCCATTGAACTTGGCTACAATTTACCATCTTGTTTTATCATCCTTAACACTAACTCTTTCCACACAAGTATTAAGTAGCAATCGTCCATGGGATGGAATACAATAGAGAAAAAATTTTCCCCAATAAGATGATTCTATACAGAGTGCCTCACACTTGAAACCCCAACTCTTCCAGACTTAGGCAGGATTACCAAGCCTTGGAAGGCAGCCTAGGCTATATAATAGGCTAGCCTGAGCAAACAAACCCACAAACAGATAGTACAGAAATAAGATAGGATAATTCACTTGATTGGTTAATATCGTCTATAAAGACCTGAAATGTTGGCTGAAACGAAGTTCTCTTTGAGCACCGACTTGAGCGTCTGTGACCATGCCACCAAGCAGCAACTCTTGATACCTAATGACACTTCAACAAGTATGGTTCTCTCCTCCCCATTTCCGTGCACCATTAAGAATTTGGTGTGGGTGTTTTCCATTATTTATCATTTTGTCTACACGTGTATGTAGCCAGATAAAAAAGTTGTTTCTGTGTGTATGTTCAAAAATTTTAGTGCAAATAGGTTCACACACAATTTTGTAAATGTTTTAACCCTATCTTTGGGTATCTACCAAAAACAAGGAGAGAGAGAGGGAGAGAGAGAGAGAGAGAGAGAGAGAGAGAGAGAGAGATATTATTCCTATCTGCAAGTCTTACTGTGCTTCATCATAAGAATGCATATTTTATTAATTTATCAGCTCTTCTGTAAATAGATACTTAGCATGTTTTACATTTTTCACCCTCACACACAATCTTTATTGAATATACTTAGAATTTTTTATAATTGTCACATAAGTAATTTATGTAGAGAAAAAGAGCTGTGAGAATTTTTACCAAATTTAGCAAGGGAATCAGTTGAGAAAAATAAATGTTATTGAAACATCTACTGTTTCAAACTCTGCATGTCTCCTCATGCCCTCATGGAGATGGGCACAGCTCTCTAGCTAAAATGCACCTAGTAGGCGCTTGCTGAATTCTACTTAAAGCAAGTGAACTGGATCCAAATGTACCTCAGCACACTGTATCAGAATCCTAGACAATATGGTGAATGTAAGGCCAACCTGGGCGACATGACAAGGCCAACCTGGGCTACAGGACAAGGCAACTTGGGCTACATGACAAGGCAAACCTGGGCTACATGACAGGGCCAACTTGGGCTACATGACAAGACCCTGAACAAAAAAATATTCAGCAAGAAGTGAGTCAACTAGTAATAGTTTAAATTCCATGTTCATCCAGGAAAAAAAAATGTTAATAGCAATTAGCATTTTTATATGTTAATGTTAATAGGTGGGCTGAAGTGTGGAGACAAACCAAAGAACAACTGGTACAGTAAAAGCACTGGCTTCTTCTTGGACTTTGTCCTAGTTGGCCTGAGCCATTGAGCCCATAGTTTCTTCAGCTGCTCCTGGGGTACCAATTCTTCCAGAATGGGTGGAGACAGGAGGTCTGCATTGTGTTTGGGTCACAGGCAACTGCTGAAGAGCAGGCTTGCAGTTTAGCATTGGAAGTGGCCAAATTCAGCTGATGTCAGTTTAGGGTATAAACCAGTGTTGGGTTAGAAATAGAGATATAGAGACAGCAGTCACATGTGGTGGTTCATCCTGTAGCCTCAGCTCATGGGGGGTGGGGGGAGGAGGACCAAGTGTTTAAGGACATTCTCAGTCACACAGTGCCTTGCAGGCCAGCCTCGCTACATGACACTATTAGTGCATATGTGTGTATGTGTGGTGTGTGTGTGTGTGTCTGTGTGTGTGTCTGTGTGTGTGTCTGTGTGTGTGTGTGTATGTCTGTGCGTGTATATATGTGTGTCTGGTGTGTGTATGTGTGTGTGTAGTGTGTGTCTGTGTGTGTTTGTGTGTGTATATGTGTATGTCTGTGTGTGTATATATGTGTGTGTGGTATGTGTATGTGTGTGTGTCTCTGTGTGTGTCTGTGTATGTCTGTGTGTGCATATATGTGTGTGTGGTGTGTGTATGTGTGTGTGTCTCTGTGTGTGTATATATGTGTGTGTGGTGTGTGTATGTGTGTGTCTCTGTGTGTGTATATGTGTGTGTCTGTGTATATCTGTGTGTGTGCGGTGTGTGTTGCATGAGGAAATGTGCTTGCCACCATACTGACCTAAGTTTCATCTCAAAGATTTGAAAACAGGGAGACAATGAACTCCCACAAGTTGTCCTTTGACCTTCATTTGTGTTCCATAGCACGTGAGTACACACACATACACACACACACACACACACACACACACAGACACACAGACACACACACTTATGTGATTCTAGATGTTTTTTGTGATTTGAGCCAGCATCACTCATGGAATAGGTGCCATCCACTGCTTCCGATGGTATGAGCTGGGCTGGTGTTTGTGGCGAAGCTTTATTTCATGTGACCATTTATTTGTTTGTTTGTTTGTTTATTTAAGTAGTTAATTGGTGTTTAAATGTGATGCATTCATGTGTGTATGTATATATGGGTTTGTGCATACATGTGGGGGTATGTGCCAGTGCACACACCTGCGTGCACATGCGGAAGCCAGAGGTTGATTTTGGGTACTGTGTGTGTGTCTCTCTTTCCATTTTCACAGTTTTTGTTTTGAGACAAAGTCTCTCACTGAACCTGGAACTCACTAAGTGGCCATACAAGCTGGCCAGTGAGCCTGGGAGCGTCCTACAGCCACACCTTGCCACGCCCATCTTTTGAAGCAGTGCTTGGAATCCGAACTCAGATCCTTGTGCTTCTGCAGCAAGCACTTTAACCACAGAGCCGTCTCCTCTCCCCAGCCCTGACTTGAGCCGTTTTTATTGATGAGATTTGCATTTGTAGAACACATGATACTTGCGATTCGATTGTCACTAAGTCATCAATGGAAGCAGGCCTGAGGTGTCCTGGATGGATGGTCCCCATGAATGTGAAACCATGGTCATAGTGCACCCTCCGGTGGGTTCACCCCATCTCCAGGCAATGGCTCTGCAGGGAGAAGAAGGTAGAACCACAGCTGTGCACCCTCCTCTGTTGGAAAAGCCAGTCCTAGGTGGGAAATGTGTAAGACCAGAGAGTTCTAGAAAGGGTCCTCCAAACTGATGTCTCTCCCTTGTCTTTATTTCTCCCCGGGCTGTGTGCTGCATTACGTCAGGAGTCTGATCACAGAATCCAGGTACCATTTCATTGTCAGTGTCTGGAACAAAGGGTGTTTTAATCAAATACATGAATGAATGAATGAATGAATGAATGAATGAACGAGTATTCGTCCCATTTGGAGTCTTTGGAACAGTCTTGCTTCCTGATAGTGCCCACCAGACTGTCTAAGGCAAGCTCTTAGTAAATGGTGTTGAAAGATGACTGTGCACACTGCACACACACACACACACACACACACACATTCCCTTATCTCAGGAGCAGGCCAGCAATCCTAAGAATGTGATTCCCCAATGGGGTTTTTAGTCATCCTCCATGGGTCTCACAGGAGGACCCCAATTGCTGTCCCTTTGGTTTAATTATTGATCTTGGGGATCAGTGTATCAGTCTTTCTTTTTGCTGTCAGACGTCAGCCTCAGATGGAGAAATAAATTAGGAAAGGGGACATCTCTGTAGCCTCAGTACAGAAATTTCCCCCAAGACATCAGTATTTTTTTCTTCAAGAGAGGTGAATGGGAGGAGGAAAAGTTTGGGGACCGAGGTTTCTGACTTGCCAAGCACATAAACCAACAGGATTGTTGCTGCGCCCATAAATGTTTAATCAGTTTTATCATCCTGTGAGTAAGGTTAAACAAATGTGAGTCCTTTGAGGAATTATTTACTGGAAGCAAAGTTACAGCATTAACATCTGTGTTTCCAATCACTTAGATGAGGACTACGTCAAATAAATCACAAGCAAGACCCACAAAACAACCTCTGTATTATCATCTCCGGAGAAGCACGCAGCAGCAGCACAGCCTCTCTCTCTCTCTCTCTCTCTCTCTCTCTCTCTCTCTCTCTCTCTCTCTCTCTCTCTCTCTCTCTCTCCTCCATTTCATTATCAATAACGAATAAGCCTTCAGTTCTTTTTCTGATTATTTTTTGTGGGCAGTTGCTGTAAAAACATCCACAACATTTAGATTGACGAATTTCTCTCGGGGAGCCTGGTTGTTTGAGCTGACATTCTCATTTGGGGATAGACTAACGGTTCCAATATATAATGTCCATAGAATGCAGCCTCATAAATTTATTTTTTCATGGTGATGTAATGGGAAGAGTGACCTGGAGTTTGCAAGTGTTCCCTGCTTGGTGTGCTCCCTGGGGCAGCATAACACTGTAGGCAGTGTTTTATGTACTCTGATTAAAATATAAGGTATTCTCGCATTTCCTGTGGCCTGACCAGAAGCAGAGCACAGAGATGCTTTCAAACCTGGAACAGTTTGCACCCCCCCACCCCCCGTGCTTTTCTGTTTGGGTTTTCCTTTCTTTTTAAAAGATGCTGATATGATACTTCATTTTAGACCTTGGGCCTAGAGTCTCCACGAGAGACATCCTCACTGTGGTTACATGTCGTAGTCCAGCACTGTGCTTCAACAAAGAAGACAATTTTTTTAATGGGCATGTGTGTGATACACACATGTGTGGGTATGGACTCTCCCAGTCGGAGCCCAAAGGAAGAAGTCCCACACCTTGGTCTGTCGTCCTCCACCTAGTATCTTGAGACAGGTTCTCTCACTAAACCTGGAGCTCTCTTTGTTTGGCTAAGGTGCCTGGCAAGGATGTGCCCATCTTCATCTGCCAATCTTGGCTTTATAGGCATGCTTTTCCATGCTAGGATTTGACATGGGGACTGGGGATTTGAACTCAAGTCCTCTTGCTTTCGCTGCAAGCCTTCTTACCCACCCAGTCGTGTTCTCAGCCCTGCAGTTTGAATGGCAGGCTACTGTAAGCCTGTAATGGAGAAGATGAATTGGGAGAGTTGATAGGGAGTCCTTCCCTCCCCTCGATAAAACAGTAGCAATGAGAACTTACAACTTCCTTTATTAAAAGAAAAAAAAATTTTAATAAAAATGAGGGGAAGGACTGTCTACGGTTTCCTTGATCAGGTAAACGGCAGCTGTTCCTCACCTCGTGGACTCAGCAAAGCAATTTGTGGATTATGATGTTTTAATTTTCTATGAGGGAGAAACACACGGTAGAAATAAAAGGCCCCTGACTTCCAGAAGCGCAGCAAATACTGTGGTCTGAGAGCTGAAACTTGCCGAGTAGAAGTAGATACTGAGGAGAGATCTTCTGGGGTGCAGACCCCGTTCACAACAGAAAAACAAGAGGAAGCTTCAAGTGGGAAAAAAGGATGAATGTCGCCAGGAGATTCCTGGGAGACAGAGTCCCCGAAGACAGCACAGTTCATTCTGGAGTCTTCTTCCTTTTATTATGCCAACAGAGGGCTGACGATTTCAGTTGTTTGCAGGACCCTGTGCTATGTGCCAAGACTACAAGAAATAGAAAAGACCCAGATCTTGCTTTCAGAGTTTGGCATTGGAGCACATAGAGGCAAAAGCCAGGCACTCAACAAGGACTCCTGGACTAATAAGTAGACACATGGGTGATGGATGCCTGGTGATGGATGGGTGGATGGGTGATGGATGTGTAGATGAAGGAATGGGTAGATGATGGATTGATGGGGTATGATAGATGGATAAATGATGGATAGGTGGATGAGTGGATGATGGATGGGTGAATGCAGATTTGTGGCTCCCTAGAAACCTGAACACACACACAAGTGTGTGTGTGTGTGTGTGTGTGTGTGTGTGTGTATCTGTGTATATTTGTGTGTGTCTGGTTGTCTGTGTGTATATTGGTGTATGTGTGTTTGTGTGTGTGTGTGTGTATCTCTGTATATTTGTGTGTCTGTGTGTCTGTGTATATCAGTGTGCGTGTGTTTGTGTATCTATGTCTGTACATGTGTGTGTCTTGTGTAGTATATGTATGTCTCTCTGTGTGTCTCTCTGTGAGTCTGTATGTCTATGTGTGTATCGGTATATGTGTGTTTGTATATCTGTGTGTGTGCATGTGTGTGTCTTGTGTGGTGTGTGTGTCTATGTATCTGTATGTGTGTATGTGTGTGTCTTGTGTAGTGTGTGTGTGTCTGTGTGTCTCTGTGTGTGTGTGTGTGTGTATGTGTGTGTGTGTGTTTGTGAGAGAGAGAGAGTCATACATATGGGTGTCCTTAGAGGCCAGAAGAAGTTCCAGAGAAGCAGGTAAGGTAGTTTGGCTTCTGGGAACTGAACTTGAATCTTCTTGGTGAACAACAAGTGCTCTCAACTGCTGAGCCATCCGTGTAGCCCAGCACTAATTCCTTAACTTTAACCTATATCCCCAGTGTGACATGAGCTCACTGTGTGGTTCATGCCTACAGTGTCTCTCCTGTGTGGAACGCAGCTTGCTGCAAAGGAAACACTCAGTAAATGGAGTATTAGTGGCGAGGTTTGCTTGAGAGCGTAAGACCAATAAACAAGCTTCTGCAAAGTGGTAGTGATGTTGGTTGGAGCCTTGTGGTGGGGACCTGCAATCATGAGGACGGAGGCAGGAGGATTTCAAATCTGAAGCCTATTTGGGCTTCAGAGTTCAATACAGCCTGGGAAAAATTAATGAGACCGTTTTCAAAAGAAGACGTTAAGAAGAGGGTTGGGGGACCTGCAATGACGGAATGCTTGCTTGTCATGCACGAGGCCCCGGGGTTTGTCTCTAGTTTTGCACACAACACAGTATGTATTTTTACTTAACTTCAGGTGAGATGTGTGCCAAAATGAGCCACCAGGAACAAAAAGCCACGTCCTAGGGCAAGCTGATCCTTGCTCTTTCCTTTTCGGGGTCAAAAGCCCGTTCCCAATTTCCTTTGAGGTTTTGATTTATTTATTAATTAAGCAAACTGAGACTTGACAAGCCTGAAGCAATAAAGATGTGCCTGGCTTAGGATGTGTTTCTGTGTGTCAAGAATGAAGGACATGGCAAGGCTGAGTGGGAGAAAAATGGCTGTGTGAGTCAGCTGATGAGGTTGTGTCCCTTCCTGCTCCCTTGGGGTGAGGAAGGTTAAGGGGAAGTTGTGTGGGGTTGTTGAAGTTTGGGGGTGTGCAGGGAATCACTGACTGGGTGGCCATGTGCTGTCCTGCAGAGAGGCTGACACGGGAACATGGATTGTGCATTCAGGAGTGGAGGTCCCTTTGATTGTGGCTGATTCTGCTGCCTGGTGGGATTTAGAAGCAGCTGGTAAAGGAGAGCAGTGGTTGATCTCGTGTGCAAGGGACACTGTACCTACAATATGCACGGATGCCAGGTTCAGTCCCTGGCTGCTATTGATTTAATCCTACACAGAGAGAATGTTCTGTGGAAGCCATTGCTGGCAGTAGCTCCTCGCTTAATGTGTTACACAAGCTGCCGGAAACCGTGATTATGCCTAACAGGAACCACCTTTGATTTAAAGCTGCAGAGCTGAGTAACTGAGCTGCAGGCACAGGGCAGTGGACAACCTCTGTCTGGGGACATTTGTCAAGAGCAGCTGGGATTGCTTATGAGGACCGTGTTTCTTGAGCCCGTCTTTGTCACCTAGGGAGTCTTAAAAAGTCATCTGTTGACCCTTGGGATGTGTCGTGAAGACACAAGGCAAGCAGCTGCCTCCCTGTTCCTTAATCCACCGTGTCACTGCAAGGGAGCTGCGCTGACATTTCCCCAATGAGCTCAGCACTGCCCTGCTGCCTGGCTACAGGTCATCTCTACAGACACACAACCCAGCAATGCTCAATCTTCCCCTGTGTGCTGCAAGCCTGAGATGTTTCATCCAGGTCTGTCAAGGCGTCAGCCCAAGCCACAAAAGCAAGTTAGTCTCTGCATCATCCTTTAAGGATTGAATTGGGCATGAATTAGTGTTTTTAAGGTGTCAGGACAATCCTGTGTGCGGCTACTACTGCATCTCAGTGTCGGTGTGTGTGTGTGTGTGTGTGTGTGTGTCTTTTTAGTGAACTTAGCTTTATTTAAAAATAAATGCATAAGAACCAGCAAAAAGACTCAGCAGGTAAAGGTGCTTACCACCAAGTTTGATCCCTGAAAAAGAGAGAACTGGCTTCTTCCTTAAGTTACCCTATCCTCCACATGTGTACTGTGGCACGCACGCATGGTGAAATAGCAACACATTTTTAAAACTAAGTATACAGGTGAACCAACAGCCACCCAGAATTTCTATTTGCCAAAAGGGGGCTCTTGAAGGTAATATCAGATAGAATTGGGCCATTAGGATAGGGCAGCGTCTTCTACTGAATTTTAATGGTTGTTCAAGAACTCCCCAGCTCCAGGAAGATGACACTAGCCCGTGATAACTGTGAAATGGGTACATAGAATGCAAAGGGATCTTAAGGAAACCCCTTGCCTAACACCCAGCCCCTCCTTCTAAGCACAGAGAGATAGCTTATAACCCCTCTCCCCAAACTTGGTCCAGCACCCCTTGGAGCTCATCAGACACGCAGAGTGCAGACCCATCCAGATCTACTGAACCTGAATCTGCCGTTTAATGTGTTGCTCAAGTGTCTGGTGGGATTGTTGGGCTCTGAGGAGAGCCAGCCTCCCTGTCCACGCCCGTTAGCCTTCTCGCATAAAGCACTCAGCAGTGTGCTTGCTCCCTGCTTCTTTTCTGTCCCCACTCCATGCTTGGTCACCATGTCCTCTGGTCATCCGTCTCAGATAGGCCATGGTCCCTTAGACTGCATGTCACAGGCCTCACTACCCTGTTTTGTCCCAGGGTTCAGCTTTGTGGGTTCCAATCTACTCCCAGTTCCATGTAGTAAGCCTCATGAGAGCTGAGGTCATGTCTGGCCCCATATTCAACTTCCCAAGGCCCACGTGTACAATCTCACAGGAGGCAGAAGCTGGGCCCACCGTTGTCCAGGAAACAGATGCATGTTAGTCGACTCTGTAAATAGGTGTATTTTCTGGCTTCTTGGCTTCTCCCTTCAGGAATGCAGGGAAACTTTCTGTTTATTCAACTCTAGGTCACAAAGAAAATCAACACAGCTTCTACATAGGAAAAATTTTCCACCCAATGACCTTCATGTCATTCCCTCCTTATAGTGGCTTGCAGATTTTATAAATGAACACTGTGAGGCTCATAGCAATAATTTCAGGCCAATCAACAAGAGACAGGGAAAGGGTGACAATACTACTTCACCCTTAACTGATGCTCCCAAGACAAGCAGACTTGTGACCTTGGGCTTAGGCTGGCCTTAGGTTGGCCATGAACTGGGCCTTCCCATGAGCTCTGTTCTTCTGTAAGCACAGGTCTTTACTAACCACACTTGCTAGGTACTAAGCATTGCCTTGGATGTGGAGACACCGGCGAGCAGGGTTCAGCGCACGCTGCTTCCGGTGGGGCAAAAGTGGCCTGGAAGTGTTAGGAGGGGATGTAGAGAGAAGGAAGAGATTAACAGTAAACAAGCAGCAATAATAGCACCGAGCTTTGCTTCTGCCTCTGTGCGCTCACCACTTAGTTCCAGGATCGGATCCTTGTAGGTCCATCACGAGCTCCCATTGACCAGCGGAGTCTGTCATTCACAAAGTGGTCACGAGCTAGCCTGGTGGTCTGTGATGTTCCATCAGGACAGGGAGAGTGGCCCGCCAAAGGGTGGGGATTGCTCATTGTGCCGTCACATTATTCTCTCTCTCTCTCTCTCTCTCTCTCTCTCTCTCTCTCTCTCTCTCTCTCTCTCTCTCTTGCCAAGGCCTGTGGTTGGAATCATGACACACACATGCATGCATGTGAACACATGTATGCACACATAGTAGCACACACATGTATGGCCACAGACACACGCTCGCACAGGTACACGCATATGCACAATCAACTTGTCCCTTGAGCAAACTTGAAAAGCAAAGCAAGTTTTCAGAGAGGCAATGGGAAGCTAGCTCAGTGGTTAGTAGTCAGGACTGCCCTTCAAAAGGTCCACACCAGGAGGTGTGCAACCACTGAGTCCTTTAGCTCTCTGGGATAATCCAGTGCCTCTGGCTGTCACAGGCATTTTCACCCACATGCAGTCACACACCATAGGCATAATTAAAATATTAAAAATAAATTCTTATGAAGTATACCTGAGGAATGGAACTCAGCTTGCTTACTTAGCAATCTACTTACCTGTTAATTAATGTTGAGTCAGGGTCTTGGTGTGCAGTTCAACTTTGTCTAAAACTTGCTCTGTTGTCCAGATTGGCTTTGAAACCTCTTCCTGCCCCAGCCTCCCAGGTGCTGGGATTCCAGGCAACAGCTCACTATACCTGTCTTCCGTCTGTTTTCCACAGTAACCTCAAAGTGAGTCCGATGACTGTAAAGGTAGATACGCCCTAGTTTGGGCATCATACTAGTAACACTGCCTCTCATTTGTCAAGCACCTCCTGTGCCAAGTCAGTCAGCCGACCCTTCTAAGGGCAGATGGCAACAATGAAAACCATAGGTGTTTATGCATTGTCTACACTAAGTGCTGTTAGACACGCCATGTAGCACACGGCTCAATCTTCAAAGTCTGACTAGGAGGCGAGCCTTATTTCCTGCTGGGGACTTCCTTTTGGACATGTCAGAGAACTTTCACATAAAGATCTGCCATGTCAATCATAACCCAGAGCCAAAGTCACCTCCGTGCCTGTGTTTGTGTGATCCATAGACAAGAATCACTTGCAGGGCTGGAGGGAGGACTTAGTGGTTCAAAACATCTGCTGCTCTTGCAAGGGACCTGAGCGTGGTTCCCAGCACCCATTCGAGCAACTCCTAACTGTCTGAAACTCGAACTCCAGGGGATCTTCCACCCTCCTGCGGCCTCTGTGGGTCCCTGTGCTTGCGTGCCCATACACACACATGCCGGCCCACATACACATAATTTTAAAGTTAATGAACAAATCTTATTTAGAATGGTTTTCGTATTTGAAGTAGTAGCTAGACCATGGAAGCTTGTCATCTTTTGTGGTATATAAAGACCCGGTGAAATATCCTTAATGTTGTTTTGACTCTCGATTTGTAAAACCGGGCTGTTTACTATTTGGTTATGAAAAGTTTGTTGGTTTCATTTCTCGGGTGTTAATTCTCAGCTTGTTCCGATGAGTCAGAGGCAGAATAATTTTCAATGGTACAAGCATGAGTTGTTTGAGTCTTTTTTTTTTTTTTTCTTTTTTTTTTTTTTTTTTTTTTTTTTTACTTTCCGTGCATTTTAGAGAGGGAAAGCCGAGGATGTTAGAACTCTGATTTTATGGACATTCTCACTGAATTCAATGTTAAGAAAAAAATGAATCCAGTTGAAATGAAAAGTAAATAATCATAGACATCTAAAGAAATACAAGGACAATCACAAAGACGACAGACAGGTGTAACTGCATGGCATTAGTGCAGAAAGTGGAACTTACCGGAGAGCTAAGAGAAGCAAGGACCCATCAGGGCCTGAGGTGCCTTAAACACATAATCCTGCACTTGAGAGGCTGAGACACAAGGATTACAAGGAGTTTGAAGCCAGTCTAAACTACAGGAGAAGACTTGGTGGCCTGGGTAGAAATAACTGTAACTTCCATCTTCAACATCTGAGACTATATTTCTAATCCATTTGTTTCTGAGAACTCTTTGTCCTCTGTAGGTTTCATGCTGTGTTCTGATTCCCCACAACGCATCTCAGGAGATAGTGACACAAGATGGAGATCACCCAGGATTCCCTGTAGCTTGGGGCTACCGTCTCTCCTGATATCTCCTTCTCTTGAGTTCTGACTTAGAAAGACACATGAGTGTCCCTTCGATGGGTTCAGAGGTTTGGTAGGGAAATCTCAGAGGCGCTTGGGTTCAGCCAGGGGTGGGAAGCTGGGACAACCATCTGATAATTACTGTTGCTATTTTGAGACCCAAATAGCAGAGATCAAGAAAGCAGGGTGAAAACTCACATTAAGACAAGTGAACAGAAACAACAGGATCTAGCTGAACCCCTAGAGGCTGATGCCTAGGCCGTGTGTGTGTGTGTGTG